>NW_017534864.1:667207-695757 GCF_001853355.1 Bactrocera latifrons
AAAACTTTTTTAAAATAATAAAATTGAAACCGCTAATATATTTTAAACGGTTAGGTTTGCAAAAAAATTGATGTAGACCTTTTATGAAGAGCATTCAATTCGTTAAAACAAAATTTTTTTTCAAGTAGTTTGAAGCGAGACAACTGTTTTTTTATCTGATAATAAAAAAAATACTTATATTTGGAGAGTCCTTCATAGAAGTGTTTATCAAGAAATTCTTCAGCATACGAAGCAAAAAAAAATATTTTCTTGTCCCACCCTAGTACACGTGTATTATTCTTTAGTCGTGCAATGATCGAGAATGATGGTACGTATCACCTTTTGCTTACCTACATACTTACATATGTTAGTATCGGTCATTGTAAAAGTGGTGTAACTCCATGATATAAAAATTTGATTTCTTTTTCGTAGTGGGCTCTGAATTTATCATATACTTCAATATAAAAGTGAAGCCACTTTACTGGTAAAACTACACCATCATAGATGTCGCTATTAGTTCACTATTACAATGAACGGCACACATGTTTTTCTTAGCAGTACAAATACATATCTACTAATTTACTTTTTCTAAAGAAATAATTACATCAGTTGGAGAAGGCCATAAAATAACTAAAACAGGAAAGAATTCCACTTACAACACTTATTTCCATGTATACATCGAGGAAAGGAAAAGACATGCCCATTTGGTTCAATATCGTTAAAGGTTAAAAGTGGTTAGCTTACCCACATTTATTGAAATATATCTAATATATGCCGGGCATATCCTTGTAGAAGACATGGATGTATGAAATAAATGTTCGAATCATTGTCAACCATTTATAGTGAATGCATTGTGGTTCTCTTACAATTCATTAAGATATTTGATATTCTTAGTTCTTTTATCGGATATATAAGATAGGGATGGGTTTGAACAATTTTGGAATCCTATAATGGTTTTAATTCAGAATATACTTACATGCACAGGTATTATAATTTGAACCGAGTTTTCACCAGATTATTGAGTCGGGTTTTGGGGTATATATTTTCATGCGGGCAGAAATATGCAAATAAGTACTTATGTTTACGTTCATATTGTATGTGTGTGAAATTATAATAATACCAGGAATCGATTCGATTTTTTATAACTGTAGAGTTAGATGTTGAATAATTGGATATGGTTGGGAAGATATTATTAATTATTAAAGGGAACCAGTGATGGCATTGCAAGTTCGGAACATCTCTAAGAGATTCAAATTTTAAAGAATTAGTAAAAAGAAAAGAGTAAATGCTATTTATCTAATTTATGGTAATTAGTTTTGTTATTATCAATTTCGAGACCCCCCCCCTCCTTTCATCGGCTCTTGAAATTTTAGTACAATTGTATTCGCAAGCGAGAAGTTACATTGCAAATGAAGGTGACGTGTAAAATTAGCGGTAAAAAGTTGAAGCGGTGCCGGTGGCCGTGAATAAATGGATTAGCATAACAATACGTACATACAATTTTTTGCAGGCATTTATAATCACAAAACGAGTTTGCTGATTCGTCAGGGATATTTATTAGTTTTACTGTTACTAATAACTATAAACGGTAATTCACTAACTGTGTGAATATTTAGACGTCTTCATGATATGAAAAATACATTCCCCTTCACTATGTATTTGATATATTTATAAAAACCGAAAAGTTGTGTCTTTCAAGAATTAGATATACATACATATGTAGTGGTTTCGTTTGTGTTTCATTAGACAATATACTAGATAAGTTCTCGACTGACAAAATGGATTCTCACAGAACTCACAAAACTTCCTCGAATTAATAATATAATATTATATCGGAATCCCCTTTGCAGCTCGATTTAACAGGCAACTGAAAACAACATTAATACGGATATACATCACCTCAGAAAATAAACAATTCTATAAAAACAAGATTGGAAAGGAATTTTAATGCCCCAGTATCCACTATGAAATACACTTGTTATATTACTTGTATGTTTCGCAGTTATTACTGAATTATTACCAATACTTATTTTACACAAAGTTAACAATTTTTGAAATAATTATTTTTTGGACCGTAGGGTAACAACTGAGATCTGAGGTCAATTAATTTCGAAGCACATTGGTATCTAAGCTCCGAATATATGAAGGAAAATATTTTAATATTGTCCATAAGTCAACGAAATGCACCTTTTGGTGAATAAGCTAAAAAAAAGATATAGGAGACGTAAATGGAAAGCCTGTTAATTTACTGGTATTTAGCACATGCTAAATACTATACTAATCGTCATCAGAGAATCAGATCAGTAAAAATTTGTTAATAAAATTATTAAGACATTCCGACACATCTTAAAAGTAGGGTTCTAGAACAAGATCAAGATTTTATTAAAAACCTAGCAAAACAGCCGGTGACAGTTATATACATTTTGATACGCGTTATTTTCATTTAATTGCCATAACATCAAGCCTTTGTACGAACAAATGTACACCTCCAACCGTTAATACCAACTATCGAGTTTATACTGCATATTAATTGGTGATTAAAGATTCTATCGTAAATTCGTAGGGGCTTATTCCGGCAGGGTATTTACCATAAATAATCATGTATTCATGTATATATATGTATAAACATATATACCCAGGAATAAATGACGTGAGGCAACCACGCTCAAACAGGTTCTCTTATTCTGTCGCTCGCTTTTGAGACCGAGTTGAGTAAGTTAATTGCTGATATATTTCGACTTGAAATTTGAGAAAGTTTTTTTTTTGTTTTTTTGCGTGGGTTTTGTTGATAACAAGTACTGTGAGGAGGGGAAAAACACCACAAAATACTGTATAAACGAAAGGCAGACAAAAGCAATGGTTAAGCAAGCTTGGGAAGTGAGAGGGAACGCCGGTTCGTTGCCGGTTGAAAGACCTAAACAGTAATCACCATGCTATGCTCGTCATAGACGTCTCGCGCTGAGTCTATGTACAACAACTTGTTCCGCAAATTGCTCGCTGCGAAAACCGAAACTCGCACTGCGAATCTTGAGTCGCGTTCAAGTTCAGGAAATACTCGTTCACATTCCTGTGTGTAAAATGAAAACCTCTAAAAGGCACCTATGCAAATGCGAACTTTTCCAAACTACTAAAGAATAACATTTACTAGTAAGTCAATTACAGTTACTTTTTATTGAAAATGAAAATCGTGTTAAATTATTATCAAAAATCAAAAAAGTAGAATCGGCATGAGCACAATCTTTCATCTAACAGAATATCATTAACTTAAATTTGAATTCAGCGACAATACAGGCGCATAGTTACATACACGTGTATGGTCATTGTGCGTTTGTGTTTATTGTATTTTGAATATGTGGTCATGGTGTGTTCATAGTGTGTCCAAAATACATTATTCCACTTGATCGTGTGCATTCAAATAGAAAAATTAAGCGTGGACAGTGCTTTTGAAAGAGGCCACACAGACAAATATACCTACATTATATTTTCAATAAACGTGCAAACACATAATCGTAGTAAGTATATTTCTACATATTGAATTATGTGACAAAGTGGCTTACGATTCTGATAAAATCTGATTTCGAAGACCGCTAAAAATTATTGTATAACTGGTTCGTACCAGTATTTAATTAAACGTAATATGGAAGAGGTGCCCTTAAAAATTCTGATCTCCGGTCGGTATGTTAAAAAGCCAAACACCAAAGTATCTTCCTATATAAAATACATTAAATTAGTCAACTATAAGTTAACTTAAAAATACAGTGCGACTTTAGTTACCAAACAATTTTTCAAAGTGGCAAGTAAAA
Source organism: Bactrocera latifrons (assembly GCF_001853355.1). Taxonomy (NCBI): domain Eukaryota; kingdom Metazoa; phylum Arthropoda; class Insecta; order Diptera; family Tephritidae; genus Bactrocera; species Bactrocera latifrons. The sequence continues at coordinate 670,990 of NW_017534864.1, forward strand.
ATATATATATACATACATATGAAGTTGTTAACGTATTGCCGAGTTGTTTTTATTGGTGTTTTAAATATAAATAATGACATGCAAATATTGCCAAGTACAGTTTTACGCTTTCTAAGCGTGCCTAAAGATCATTTTCGCAATTTCCAAACATATAAATATGTAAAAATACAAACAAATTTTAAGAAATTAGTCGATGTGTATGCAATCGTCACGTTGTAATACCTAGATTATGGATTTTAACAAGAAAACGTTCAAAAATGACAAAAACATCAAAAAGTGAAAAGAATAAAATGAAATAATCTCGTGAACAATCGGCACAACCATAGTTGCGTTTGCGCTCAATTTCCTTTCCTGAGCCAAATTTCCCAAATACAGATTTCCATGCTATGATGAAGGTCGTCTCCCATCTTCTAACTTTACTGGACTAAATGTGCACTAGAAAAACTATTAAGAGAAAGTTTAAGCAAGTTCCTTATATTATGGATATTTACCGCTCGCACTTGCATTTATGTTGCAAAGCTGATGCAATAAAAAAAATAAATAATTATCAATGCATTTGACAGAATGCAAGTATTCAGGCATCTCATAAATGATCTGATTAATCGTTGTCGCAATATATTAATTAGTTAAATTGGTGTAATTAAAAAAACCTTATTGGCAATAATTAACAAAATAAACTTTTTGCCATATGTACATACATATATATTCAGAAATTTATTATCTCAGCACGTCTTTAAGTGATCAAGCAAATGATAAGCTATTCAAATTAATACTCTCGTACATACCATACATAAATGTATACTATATGTACATACATACATACATAGCAGAGCCACGAAAATACGAGGACTGCTCAGGCAGCACAATCATAATAAGCAACTGAGAAAAATATATGTTTATAATTTTTAATCAATAAAGAAAGCCCTAATTAAAACGAACTGTCATGCATTTTAGTATTATCTACAAATATGTTGTAAAAATGTTCGAATTCTATGAATTGATAATTATTTATACATTAATTTACATTTCAAAATTTCCCTGTTGTGTTTTTAATGTCAGATGATTGCTTTATGAATTATTCAAACAAATTTGAAATGTTTAAAAACATTTCAGATCACTGATAAGCTAATCACATATTATTTTCCTTACCTCAATATATATAGTATTATATGTATTGGTGTATGTGCATAAGTGTATGGCCTTCCATTAATAAAAGTGCAGTGCATCGGTTTAGATATAATATAAACCAAAGTATTAGAAGAAAATATTAGACCATACACAGATCTGGTCATGTTTGCACTGCAGTACTCGGAACATATTTATGAAGCCAAGCAAATATTTTATGGACACACATTTAAGAGACCTTATTAATTTATTTGATAACTTGTTCATTCCATATTTATTTGAATAAGTATGTACATACATACATACATATGTACATATTATACAACTGACTATAATAATATTTGTTTAATATGAGGAAGGAAAATATATTGCACATAGACAAATTCCTCATTTGCATGTGTGCACATTTCTTCGTTTTTTCTAAACTATATATATGTATATATATGTGGGTATGTAAACACAATATATGAGTTCATATGCATACAAGATATATGTGTATTTATATATATACATATAATATGTATTAACAATTAAAGCTTTCAGATTTCTTCGGTTTATGTCCATTTAAAATCTATCTCTGGGTACTTACGTACATATGTACATACAATTGAACTTTCAAGTTCACATTCACACACTTATCCATATATTGTTTTAATGTATGTATAAGTTATAGATAATTATTGTGTGTACATATGTATTTGCTTGTAAAATTATATTATATAGATGTATGTATATTGTTTCCATATATTTTGGTATTAAACATTCCTTGTGTTTACACGGCAAAAACGCATACATAATCTTACATAAGATGGGGAACGATAGAGAGCCAAGATATTTATATGCAACAGTGGCCCACAAAAGTATATCTGTACACATACATATAATATGTGCATATGTATACGAGTATTTTGAATGTCTTAAAGTATGTGAGACTTCGATGATCTTTAACAGTTATACTAAATATGGATATATTAAACTCATAACGAGTAAGAATTATTATGAAACTTGGATTTAGGATATAATGGATAAATTAATATTTTTACAGAAATTCAAAAGTAGTTTTCAAAGTATTCAAATAAATCTTAATGAAGGAACATGAATCCATGTTAAAACTAAAAAAAAAAATATTCGAAAGACCAGACAGAAAGAAACCAAATTTGGAAAACGAGTTTCTTTGGGTCGTTTGTATACATGATTTTATTTTCTAATAATACCGTTTCCTTCAGATATCTAAGGCGTTTTCACTCTTTCTGAATTAAATATAATGTATCTTCAATTCAACTATAAGCTTACAATATTTAATGTTTAACAGTATTTGGTGAGTTGTGAACATTGTATTTTAACGTAGAGAGTTTTCGGGAGACAGTATACTCAGTCTTTCATCATTACAAAGGATATCAATAAAATAAGGGTTGTTTTTTTTTTTAGACGTGTGGATTTCAATGAGACAAAATTATTTTCGAAGAAGGTCTTTTTGTTTATATTTATATCCAGTTTGGTTTGCCATTTTATAATGAACACACTTACTCCGAAACAACATTGCGAATCGGACAAATGTATTACTAAAACCAGATGGTCAGCAATCATGATTTTCACAAGAAAATTTTCTTCAGCGATGCAGCTTTGGTTTAATGGGAACGTTAAAAAACAAAATTGTCGCATTTGAAGCGATGATAATCCACAAGCTATTGTTGAAACGCTGTTACATCCTCAAAAAGCTAATCTTTGGTACGAAAGGGAATGGAAGGATATTGATTACAACAAGACCGCGCCCTTGCCATACAGCCAATTAAATCAATTGATTGAAGGAAACTTTTCGTGAGCGCCTCTTTTTGGAATTATGAGCAGTTATCATTTTTGTGGTACGATTTGTCCTTTGCTTCAAATTCCTTCATTCGATGGACCAACGTAAATATTACAAAAATTCCTACCTATGGTGTGAAAATGAACAAAATCGGATGAAAATTCTGCTCACTCCCCATATAACATTTTGCATTAAATTTTACCTCCATATGGTATTAGAGAGCTTTAAGGGTGAAATTCCATATCCTGAGTCCCGACTGACCGATTTCCACAAAATTTGGTATGTTAAATTTTTTTTATGTGTCTATGTCACGTTATGGGAGGATGGACTCATGTGTAGAAGTGCACGCAAATGAGGAAAGTTCCCATTCACTTGGGAGTGGCCAGAAACGGTTATTTTACATATGGCTCAAGCAGCTCACGACTTCCGGTCTTTGACCAAGTATTCTCTAGGTAGCCTAAGAACATCCGTTTGAAGCCGAGCTAAAGTGAGAAGGCGAAACATCCCCTCCGCAGGGTTGTGCGCTGGGTTTGGGACCCGCCACGTAAACAAACGAATTAAGGACTACTATTTGAGGGCATGCACTCCGGTCCCTTAATTGGGAAAGTGCCGCTACCCAGCTATTTGGAGTCTTCATTAGAGTGAAGGCTCACATCACCGTTATCCAATAAATGCAATGGACGGGACAAGGACTGAGACAATAACTACAGTGGCATTTACTACCGTGGCCATATAAAGGAGCGTAAATTTGGTGTGAGATTCGTGGTGGCAAAGTAGGAATCTTTGGCACTACGGTCGGTAAATTCAGCCTCCACGATGAAACATTCCCAAATGGGTTGATGCTGATCGACTTCGCCGGGGCCCGAAATATGGTCTTCTGTAGTACTAGATTCCAGTATAAGAAGATTCATCAAGCTAACTGGCTGTCTCCAGATCGAAAAACCACCAATCAGATCGATCTTGTTGTGATAGATGGAAGAGACGTCTTCAGTGTTCTAGACGTGTGTACACTCTCCTAACAACGACTCGGACCTTATCTTTTTGCAGCCGCCTCTGTGCAGCAAAAAACGCACGTCAACAAACACAATGAAGGTTCAATGTCGAGAAGCTGCAATCACAAAAGACAGCCGATTTTCTATTCGACTTGCACACCTACTCTCTGAGACCACTCGTCAACAACTTGGTCATATCAGTCTAAAATTTCGTACACGTCCGTCTCTACCCAAGAAGTTGCTCTTTTTTTTTATAGAAATTTGTTTAATTTGACAAGGTATCTTCGCGATTTTTGACATAAATTATTATTCAAAACAGCGGGTACTGTAGCATACTGCTGCCTTTCAACTGATTGTTTAAAATCAAGAGAAAGATATTTTTATACCATTTATACTATAAAAAATGCGAAATCCTTTCGCGTACAACAAAGGTTTTTTTGGTCCTAAACGAAAAATAAACAAGTACTACTATATTTTATAATAGTTACAGATGATGGTATAACTTAATATTAAAACAAGTAAGAAAGGTTATGTTCTAAGAATTGCCGAACATTTCATAATATAAATATGAAAACAAATAAGGAAGAGCTAAGTTCGGGTGTAACCGAATATTTCATACCGTTGCAACTTATAGGAATCAATGACGGCGAAGTTCCTTCAGGTACTGGCAAAACTTTATATTGAAATAAAAACATGTTGCTTTTAAACATCCATTATTCGGTGAAATCGTGAAAAATTATAATCAAATTTTGTACCTTCTTGACTTACATGTTTAAGGTGATAAAGATAGACTTAGGTTTATTTCTATATTTAAAAAAAAAAAAAAAATTGTACTAAAAACCTCTTCAAACGAGATATGTGTAAGATAATTCTCATATTGGTCAATATATGGAGTATAAAGTTAGGTATATGGGGGGCTAAGGGAAATATTGAGGCGATTCAACCCATTTTTGAAACACAGACATATTATCAGGAAAGGATTCTCTCCTAATTCAACTATTCCATATACCCCATACAATAAGCGATATTTTCGGCAAAAAATCAGTCATAGACTGTGGGGTCCACAATTGCGGAATCTAGGTGCTGAAAAAGTTATAGTTCGATTTTAACAATTTTTGGTCATAAGGCAGTATTCGTTCAAAACTTTATCCGGATATATACATCGGTTTTTTATTTTTATACTAGAAAGTAAATGAATCAGCTGGAATTAAAAATTGTGAGATATGGGAAGTATCCGATTGAGACCATTTTTGCACTGCATCATGGGTAAAAATAATCCTGTATACCAAATTTGGTTAAAATTGGTCAAGTTTATCTGGAAATAAGCGATTTCTCATAAGGGTGGGCAGTGCCACATCCATTATCCAATTTTGACACCGGCTTCATGTATCTGCTTTCTTTATTTATTGATAAATTTTAATAGTTTTTAATATCCGAATATAACATCAAAAGGAGAGGATAACAAAATTTTTTTCTGAGCCAGTGTTTGTTGATTTGGCTGTAGTAGAGAACAGCACCACGCCTTTTGTTTAAGCCACCTCCCCTAATGCAATTTGTTGTACCAAATAAAAATCTTTAATCTTATTGTGAGTTTGATATGGCACTTTATATTTTTTCGATTAATTGCGTATTGTGAGTGTGGCAAGGTTCCAATTTCGCCAATCTACTATGACAACCTTCGCATCGTACCAAGAAACATGCTAAAAAGAAATCTAAATTTTTACGGAATTTCCGGCAAGTATGCCCGATGAACGCACGGAGGTACAAACAAACCTTATGGAACAAACACAAAACCTTTGGCTTGGTTGGTTGGTATTGCATGTGGATTTAGCCATAAGTTCGATTGATTTTAATATATTTAAATAAACCAGATATGTAACTAAGTGATCACATGCCGCATATGGCTATCAGATACCTCATATGGCTGTTACCTATTCATTATTTTGTCGAATAACGAATATCGAATTCTTTTATAACACAAAGTGTTGTCAACACCTGAAAGTACCTATTGCCCCGATTTTGTTCATTTCAAGAGAGTATAAATGGTGTAACTTTGTTCCAATTAACAGAACTTATAAAAATATATTTCAAAACCATGCTTTTTGCTTAACAAACCCTTAGAGGCTATATTTTTAGGCGAATAGTTTGAATAAGATTCTTATGTATTGAAGTTATTATGTGCAATCGAATATATATAGTAGATATCTACAAATTATATTTTACATACTACAAACACTTCTTTGTACGCTCATATCTGAAAGTATTATAAACAGAATATTGCACATAAGTCTCACAATAGTCATAAAAGTACATCACACGTCTGCAAGGTCTACAAATTGTCTTAATTGGCATAATTACACCACATAACACATTCTCAATTCTGTATTTGTTGTATTTCATTGGCTCAATGTGCTTATTTCAGATTAATTCATGGAGACAGTGAAGAATCTGTACGCTGTTCATATTGCTCCGTTTTGAATGAGAACGACTTACGTATATCTTTCGAAAATACCTGCACCGATTCTCTAGTAACTGCATTCGATGATGAGGCTTTATTAATATGCGACCAAGGAAACGAAATGGCAAGAACAAAGGTTTATTTTACGTTAATATTGCAGGGTCCATCCATTTCACATCCACGATCAATTACCGTATCTAAAAAGTCTTTAAAAAATCTCATACATCACAACTTTGCTTTTATTTTGTCGAAATTCTACATAATTCTAAGTTATAATTAAGTAAAACTCTACCGCTTCATGAATCAATTAATAATTGTTATTGCATTTGCATTTTATGAATAGGTTCACTTTGATGACGTGTCGTTATACGGGACTCCGAAAGAGGAGCCAATGCCTACCATCCCCGTCGTTTCCGAAAAAGTTTCTGCGAATTTCCTAAAAAGTCAATTGCAATCATGGTTTCAACCGACAGACAATCGGTTGGCTATGAAATTATTCGGCAGCCGGAAAGCGCTAGTCAAAGAAAGAATTCGCCAAAAAACTTCCGGACACTGGGTAATTCATCCTTGTAGTTCATTTAGGTTTGTATTCACACAGAAATTTGTTTAAAGCATACATTATTAATCGTATCTCCATATTGCATTTCAGATTTTATTGGGACCTTTGTATGCTTTTATTATTAGTAGCAAATCTTATAATCCTGCCAGTCGCAATATCATTCTTTAACGATGACCTGAGCACAAGATGGATTGCCTTCAACTGCCTAAGTGATACAATTTTTTTAATAGATATTGTAGTCAATTTTAGAACAGGTGAGTTAAGACCCTCTCATTACAATACAAAAGTAAGAGTTCTTATATACATATGTATGTACATCACGATGAAAATTTATTTCAATAAACATACAAGTATTGTGACAAAAAAGTAACCGAAAAATGTAAATAAAAAAAATGTAATTATATTGATACCCACCAGATGTAATGCATTTATACCAATGATTTTTCCAGTCCTCGAAAAACTTTTCATAATTACTTTTTTGGAAGGCCTTCAGCTCCTTCAGCTAATTTTGTTTTATCTCTTCGACTGAAAACGGGTTCCACGGAATGGCAATTTCAATTAGAGGTACAAGAAAAATAACACGGAGGTGACGGTGGTTCTTTTCTTGTTTACAGTACTCTTTTTGAAAACAAATTTAACATTATCGAGTTGTGGAGTCGAGGAAGAACGTGTTTCATACCCAAAATATCCACCGAAATCACTCGAACGAACTCGTGAGAGATGTCGAGATCTCTTGTCATCTCTCTAACACTTATTTTTCTTCTTTACGGGCGTAGACACCGCTTACGCGATTATAGCCGAGTTGGCGCTAATTGAAAATTCCGAGCGAAGCCAGGTCCTTCTTCACTTGGTCTTTCCAACGGAGTGGAAGTCTTTCGAAGTTATGGCTGTCAACAGTGAAGTGGGGCGAGCGAAGTGTGCCAACTGTTTGGTTGAATACAGAAGATATTTGCCTTGCCTTCGTTCACTACGTTCACGTATCAATATTATTGGCATACGTCAGCAGCTGTACACTCTTATAAATGATTGTACCTGCTCGATTAAGAGCTCCCTTTAGAGTTTTCGAAAAATTAAAAAAATTTCGCTCTAATCAATTGAAAAACTATTCAAAAATATAGTCCCGAAGTTTCATTTTTTTACTCCGTAAATTTTCAAAGAAATAGGCCCTAGAACCATTGCACTTCATGCTGCGGCTAATACAACCGGAGAACTTTGAGGCTCGTTTCCTCGAAACTAATTCATCTGGCCATCAAAATTGCGAGCGAATTTTTTAACCGATTAACTTGAACTAAAGCGTATTTTATAGACAATTTCATACTAAAGTGCGTGATAGAGCGCTTTTCCGAGAAAAGTGGCATTTTGACAGTTGTTTAAGTATTTTGATCTCGAAGAACACAGGTAAAAATGGAACTTTTTACAAAATCCTGGCCTACATCCCCGATTTTTTGAAATTTTCAAAACTCCTTCTACTATGCACTTGATAAAATCTTGCAGATTAAAAAAAATTACTTTTTTTCTATCGGATAAGAAGCCTAGCCAGGAAGTTGACGGCCGAAAAAAATTTCAATGAATGGGATCGTTGATATTTCCGCCATTTTTTTTTTTTGACATAAAATAATTTTTATTTTGTGGTTCAATAATATCTCTTAATATATATGTGGTGTATGTCGATTCTCTTCTCAGGGGTCTTTTCCAAGACTCAGCGCATGGTGAATATATGGTCGGTTGTTGATTTTCTAAGTCTAAAACCACACTGATAAGGTCCTATCAATTTGTTGACGTTGAGCTTTAGTCTTTCATAGAATAATGTAAATAAAAAATAGAATACGTTCGATAGAACTTTCTATGCGATGTTGAGGAGACTTACCCCACGGTAGTTGGCGCAGATTGTAGGGTCCCCCAATCGATGGGCATGCTTATGTCCGACCATATTTTACAAAAAAGCTGCTGCATGCTCCTTGTCAGCTCTTCGCCGCCCCTGTCGGCCATCTTGTCGAGATCTTCATACTCATGCATTTCGGCCTCTCTCTTTTTCTGTCTGCAAATGCGTATCGCTTCCCTCTTCAACCCTCGTTATCTGTTCCATCCCGCACGTGTTGTGGTCGATCGTAACGTTGCGAGGTAGGCGATCTGTTATCTCTCTGATGCGACATGGCACTCCTCGTCGTACCAGTTGTTCTTTTGCATTTTCCAAAAAACAATGGTTTCGTTTGCAGCTGTACGTAAGGAGCTTGAAATGCCGTCCCACAATTCCTTTATACCGAGTTGCTGATGAGTGCTCTCACAGCGGAGGAGAGCAAGACGACTAGAAAATCGTTCGGCTGTCTGTTGTGATTGCAGCTTCTCGACGTCGATTCCTTGTGATTGTTGACGTGCGTTTTTTGCTGTCCGAGTCGATGTTAGGACCTCAGAGAGTACGCAAGTCTAAAACACTTTAGACGTATCTTCCGTCTTTCACAACATGATGGATCTGGTTGGTGGCTTTTCGATCCGGAGGCAGCCAGGTAGCTTGATGAATTTTGATTTAAACGTTCATCCACCAGGGTAATGACATTACTCGGCGATGAAGTCGCTCCCATCACTAATCCCACACCGAATTTGCGCTCCTTTGTATGGCCACTGTAGTAAATGCCTTAACCCGTCCATCGCATTTCACTCTAACGAGGACAATAATCAGCTGGGCAGCGGCACCTTCCCAGTTTTCAACGATCATAAAACTGAATCACTTCAAGCCTTTTCCATCATTCGTAACGATTCTCCACATGAAACATAACCACTATTTGAAGTTATAATTGGTTTATATTTTTTGACTTATATTTTTTATACCTTATACTTTTTCATTTACCAATGACAATGACAAATGGTACCACGATCCCGAATATTATTTGGTATCATCTCGCTAAACGGTACATTATTAAATACATATATCTTATCACGGTAGTGTGATTATTCGTTATACTCGTATGCTACGTACATACGTATTATATAAAAGTCTTGCGGTATTTTCGCTAGTTGGCGCTGAGAGCGCGTAGTTCTAGTTTTATTCGTCGCATCGGGTCATGCCATAGCTTTTTGGAAAGCTCATTTCACGCGCTAACACGTGTTTGATTGGTTGTCGTTTCTTTTAAGTCGTTCGTGAGTTATAGCGTCGCAAACATGGAACAAAATAAAGAGAAAATACGACATATTTTGCGGTACTACTACGATAAAGGCAAAAATGCCGACTGTTTTAGAAAAATACGCTCTCTCAATCTGGAGTTTTAATAGGTTTAGTCCGAATTGTACAGTTTTTGGTAATAACGTGATAAGATACCTTTATGAAACTAAGACTCTGCCAATAGTAACAACAATAACAAGTTCTTCAATATATCGAGCTCCCATAATACTTACAAAGGCTCTAACCTATAACCTCAAACAACAAAAATTTACTTAAACTTATACTTATTTTTGAAACTGAAATAATCTTTTGAACTAAAAACAACGCCTAGATCATTGCCTTGTGATTAGTAACCGACCTATGTATGTTCCTATGGTTAAATACGTCAGGTTTAGCATTAACAAAGTAAATTTCAGACTAAATATCCTTGTTCAGTTTGCAACAGTATTTGATGAAAATAATTTATTTTTACTATCACTTATTTATCAAGACGACTTTGTAAAGTTTCTACTTTAATTGTTTAAGGCGACGGGAATAAATATTGAAATATTTTGTAAGTTAAACGAAGTAATACATATTTCTTAAAAACTAAAGTACACAAATGCACATATAGTACATATAAAACTTATTACATATCTTCATCACAGGTATAATGCAGCAGGACAATGCAGAACAGGTTATTCTGGATCCTAAGCTTATAGCCAAGCATTACTTAAAAACATGGTTTTTTCTGGATCTAATATCGTCAATTCCACTTGACTACATTTTTTTGATTTTCAATCAAGTAAAGGAAAATATTTTCTCTTTAATGGAAAGGAAGTTTTAACGACATATTCAATTTTATAGGATTTCTCCGATTCTTTTCAAATACTTCATGCCGGACGTGCTCTACGTATTCTTCGTCTAGCCAAGTTACTTTCTTTGGTTAGGTTGCTACGGCTGTCCAGGCTTGTGCGATATGTCTCACAATGGGAGGAGGTATATGTAAGTATTCACAATTTGATTTCGATTTATAAACTGTTATTTGTTAGATTCCTAATGTTCTAATCACTTATGGTTCGATATTGAATATGTATGTATTATACATTTCGTATTAGATATGTATGTATTGATTGGAATAGGACTAATACACAACTTTTAAGTGCATATCAAAACAGTCATACCCTATGTGTTAGGATTATTGAGAATGCCAGCCAACTTGCTATCATCTCATAGTGCCACGCCTCAAATTAAACATGGAGGCACTACAGTATAAAACGCATAATGAAATATATTAGGAAGGAAGGAAATTTTAAATAATTATATTTTGTTGTAGAGTTCAGTAAAAATGTGGAAGAGTGTAATAATTGTGCTCAATATACTTTCCATAGCGCCAAAAATTTTATTTACATCCATAAATGATGTTTACTTTTGTATCATGGTTTTTTGTTCGTCGATATTGATATCCCATTCAATATTTGTTTTCATTTTGAATGCACAAGTATTTATATAAAATGTATAAGAAGTAATTTACAATTGATAGTCAAATAACATTACTACCAAAATTCCATCTTCAAACCTCATAACACCATTTAAAGCTTTAACTGCCAGTTGAAAGTTTAGATTACTAATTGGGTCTCTCTATAATCGTAATATATCCATATATAGATACATATATTATTGGGTAATATATGTACATGCATATACATATATAAACTTAATTCTCGTTTCATTGTAAATGCTGTGCTCATAGATAAAGCTAAGTAACATAGTTGCCTACTATGCTTTGACTGGTTTTTGCGCTCAGTAACAGTAAAATTGTCATATTGTTACAAAAGTAATCCCTAGACACTATTTTATCGTTCGGTATAGTGAAAAATGTGTTGCAATTAATTTTCTCTATCGTTAAAGAGCCATTTTCTGACTAGTAAAACTTGTTGAAATATTAAGCATTTTTTATTCAAACATACTAAATTCGAACAAAAATGGGTATACTATTTTTTATAATAACTTAATATTCATAATTAAGTATATTCGCGCAATCGAATTTTATTTCGAACTTTCATCTTTGATCAGAGATTAACAACACTACTTTGCATTCATTTTGCGACTGTAATGTTAGAGATTATTTCTACAACCACCAATTGCTAAAATGACAAAAACAGCTGCAGGTGATGGAAATTAACCCAAATCTGTAATTAGGACACCTCAAATACCGCACATCCCTCTTAGGATATCATTTGCAAATGTTTCCTGGATATTTGTTGGGTAGTGTAATCTATTTAACATAATAAAATTATAGGCTCCCTTGTGCAGCACAAAATGTAATAGTTATAGTAATGTGTAGCCTGCGATTAATGAATTAGTTTTAAAAAGTGTTTTAAAATAATCGTTAGTGATAATTATTTATTATCAGTATTTTTAATATTCTCCATGTCTTAGCTTACATATACATACTATCATAGAATATTGTATTTCAAATGTTTCATATTATTTTATCAAGCATATACATACATACATACATATTTTCTTAAAATAGGTTGCTTAAAATATATATTCCTTATGTAATTTTTAGAGTCTATCGAAAAAGTCATGAAAGGAGTTATACCTGAGTTTCCTATCATGAACGAAACATAATAAAGAAACTAGTTAATCGAGGCGTGGCAGTACCGATTCCTGTGACTAATCACTACACAAATATTAACTAAAAGCAAATATATAAATACACTTACATGTAAAAAACAAATTGTTAATTTTTGACACTATATTCTTCCTTCTTATTTTCATTTCGAACGTGAAAACTGATTTATCTGCTTACTCAAATACTCTTATAAGAAAAAAAAAATGTTTCCTACAAGTGCTTCAAGAGTATTGCCAAACATCACTCTAGGTGATTGTTTAGAGACATTTGTACGAAACATTTTAAAAGGGTTCTAGATCTTATGCTGCCTTTATAAACCCATCTTTGTAATTTTCGCAAGAAAAATAATGCAAATTGCCAGGAACGGAGCAGATACTTATTACCGTAATTGAATAGTTGGTTCAACCTGAGGCTCAATTATGTCTTCAACAGATATTAAACAGGGCACTTAAACAACAAATAAACTTAGTAGAAGTATACAAGAAATTTACGCAGATATTTTTTGAAATGGGTGTACAAGACTAATAATACAATACAAAACACAAATTTATGTATTATTTCAAAATATTTGCACATATACATACGTTGTACAGACAAGCCACCGGTTATTAATTTTTATGAAAAACGGAGCAGAGCAGTCATATGCTCAGCCAACAACAATTCGAAACCACACTTTGTATGCTTGAACACTTAAAGAAAGATAACACTTAAAGTAGTATTGCCTTAGGTTCAATTGATAATTGCGATACCAACACCACTTTTGTCGGAAACAAATGAAAATAATACATACATACATACATATATGCCAATATGATAAATATTTAATTATTCTATTTAAATTAATAAACGAGAAATATGCAACAAGAAAATTAGCTTATCGGGGATTATGTGTATGTATGGTTCTAGATTCTGCAGAATCTGCAAAAAAAAAGTGCTGATCGAAGAGGGAGAATGCATAGAAAAGACAAAGATGGCTTGACTAAAAGCAACCTCATTTTGAAGGTAACCCAACCAACAATATTCAACAACTTTTAAATGCAACCCATGATTGATTAATTCATTATGATTGATTGATTAATTGATTGCTATTATACATAGTTAAATATTATTACATAACTAACGAGGAATGGTTTACCCTATTTCTGTTTTAAATAGTACGAATTTGTTTTTGTTAGTTAACATGATTGCTTCCTTTTGATTTCAAAATATTTACTAAGTCTGCCTTTTAGATTGATGAAAACCTATTTTTGATGCATAAATTACAACTGCTTCTTTACTTGTAACGCACTTACTTACTCACACAGTACTTATTCTAAGAATGTATATTATTAGTGGCGTGGCGATGAAACACATCTATTCCCCAAGGCGGTGTTCAAAGTTCGAACAGCGTACACACATGGATACATATGTATATATGTAAATATATTCTTAATAATTTAATATGCTGAGTAGTGCATACAAACGCACGCATATGTATGTATGTACTGCCAAAAACCCTGATTGTAGAATCAGTATGTGGCATCGACTTTTGGGGATATGTTGGTTCGTTAAAGACCATGACCATGACCTTTATATGTAAATGCTTTTGCTTCGTTTAAACACACACAAAGTATGTGCTTCCATATGTACATACATGTACTTACACATATACAATTAGCGCTTGAACAAACAAAAAAAGAAAGTAAGTTGTGTAACTTAACGCCAAATTTATTGTATAAAACATGTGTACAAAAGCATACATTTCCACACATACATACAAACATACCTTTTACGCAGCCGTTTGCATAGTTACGCTTATGTTCAAAGGATTTTTAATGCTTTACGTTATGCTTTCATTGGGTTCAGTTCATTTCTGTTCGATCCAGTTCGACTTCGATTCATAAGAATTCTTTACATGCTTTAATTGAATTATCCATAAAAAAGGGAATCAGTGCGCGAATTCGTGTAATGTTCGCTTTTTATTTTATTTCATCACATACATACATACATATGCTGTATACATGTGTACGTGCAAACATACATACATATTATTAAATCATTCATATTTCTGCTTACCAAATTTACGCTTTCGCGCATTACAAAAATGCTCTTGTTGATTTTTGCCAATATTCAAACAATTTGCTCCCAGCGTAAGTCAACTACATACTGCATACTTACGTATATATCGTATGTAATGAACGTACATATTAATATTGCATAAGTCTCGTTTTTATGTATTTTATTGTATTGTAATTATTACATGTAATTGCGAAACCCAGTGATCCACCAAGCTTTTATTGTGCAGCTTAATTTAAGTGACATTGTACATACATACATATGTACATATAACTGTTAAATTTCCAAAAATAGATTTATTTTAAGCTTACGAAAGCGCACCTAACGTAGCTTTTACAATGCTTACAATTTTGTATACCTATTTTCAAATATCGTACTACAAATGCTTATCAGTAATATGTAAATATTTTGGGATTGTTATAAGGTTTTTAGTGAAAATAAATAGGTAGGTACTTCATTTGCAAACCTTGTTTTCATACTTTTTTCTTATGCTCACTTTGTAATCAAAATACCCGTAGAATAGCTTATAGGTATGACACTGATTTTCCATGTATTCGTAGTAAGTAATGTCTGTATTTAAATCTCAAAAGAACAAGGTTCATTCCAAAGTATACAGGAAAAAAACAGAATAAATGGTTCTTTAGGCAAAATCAATTTATTTTATTCAAAGTAGTCTTCTTCCGATCCAATACAGCATTTTTCACGGTCCAAACGCACGTCGAACCAGTGTTTTAGCTCGTTAGGCGGTATGGCCGCCAGTATGCCGGTGCAAGCCTTTTGAATGACCTCTACGTCTGCATAACGCTATCCTTTCATGGGCAAATGCAATTTTCCGAAAGGGAAGAAGTCGCACGGTGACATATCAGGTGAATATGCGGAGTGGTTAATGGTTAAAATGTGATTTATGCCCAAATAATCGTTCTTCGAATGTTGGATTCTGAGCAGTTTTTGGTCGTCAGTAAATTTGTGCGGAGCAAACCGTGCACACACCTTTCGTAAGCCCAAATGTTCGGTCAAAATGCGAATAATTGATGTTTTGGAGATGTTCAATTCCATTTCCATGAATTTCAATGATGACTTCGGAATTTCCGGTGATCAACGATTTTGATTGGCCCCAATGTTGACCGTCATTTATGTCCTCGCGACCACTTTGAAAATGTTGAAACCACTTGCGCGCTCTGCTACAGGATAGACAATCGTCGCTATAAACTTGTTTCATCAATAGAAACGTTTCGGTAAAAGTTTCACTAATTTTAAATCAAAATTTAATGTTGGCTCTTTGTTCGAAGCTCATTCTCCCACCGATAATACAAACATACTGACACTTAAAATAAAATAACTTCACTTCCAATCCATGAAATTCTCACTGGACAATCGATAAAGATAGCATTTCTAAAGCACTAGTCGGCGTATAGATGGCGCCACCAGAGGGAGCTAGATTTAAAATGTCCTGTTTACATTGGTTAATATCTGAGATATCTAAATAAAAGTATGTTTTCTCAAGCATAATGAGTTTTGGAGGCACAAAGTATGAAATCGGTCTAGGTCTTACCCTGCCACGTATTTCAAGTAAAAGGACACCTGACCCCAGTCTTGTTTCATTGACTGAAAAGATTGTTTAATTTTAAGGAAAACGCATTTTTTGTCAAATTTATATTCATTACCAAAAAGGTTGCTATCGAAGCCGAGACTCCGAATATAGTAGTCTTCAAAGTGTTCGAAAACTTTTTCTTTGAAAAATCGTTTTGAGGACTTTTTCACTTTTCTCCGTAACAACCTCTCTTGAACGTCCGTTCATCATCTTCGGTGCTCATGTGACCTGTACGGAATTTAGTTAACCATTTACGAACGATTGCTGTTATAAGGAAATTAAGGAGTTCATAAAGGACTAATTTAAAATTGATCATAAATCTTTCAATGCAAATAATTAGCTGTCAACTCTGTGTAAAATTTAAAAAATTTGATCAGTGACATATATCGCCACCAGAAATGCAAAATAACGTAACAACATTTTCGGAAATTTACAGTGCCATGAATGAAACACGAAAAAAATGGAACATGAGTGAAAAATACTTTTAATATTGGTTAAAACTGGTTTATATCTGAGTGCAGAACCTGAAAATCTTGAATATATGTAATATTATGTATGTAATTTGAAGTAGTGAAGCGTAATCAATAAGACATTCAACTTAGAATTTTTTGATGATACGTTATTTTGCATTTCAGGTGACGATATGTAAATACATAGATACAATAAGTGCTCATATAATATATCTATAAGTATGTCTTTACAACTGAATAGTTCTCTGCACACTTGTAAATTTGTACACGTACCGTTTAAGAATAATTTTAATGGTTAAGAACTGTTCGAGGCTTATTTTAACTGAACAAATACTTATTTTTGAGGTTAGATATGTATGCACATAAATTTTGACAATAGTTACAAGTTTCGACAATAGCGCTTTCTAGCTCCCAAAAGGGTCACTTTCTTGTATTTAAATTATTGATAAGTCAATGTGAATTAATCAACTGTTTTTATAAAGCTAGAGGCTCGTTGTTCCATTACAGCAACCTATTTAATAAGTAGATATGTATGTATACGGCAAAATTGTTTGAGATGATACTACTGATGTTTTGCTCAAATGCTAAATTTATGCATTTACAACATTTTTGGTTATTGGTACAAATATTTTGGTAAAAGAAACTTCTTAATTGTTGCAAATGTGTGTTTTTTGTTGTGGAATAAATGTGCGAAGGGCAGAATATTAGTACTTGAGCATAGCATTTCTAGAATGTTATTTATTTAGTTTTTCTTGTTCAGTTGTAATTACTGTGTTTAACTCTTGTATTTTCACATTTTTCACTTGTATTTAATGTTGTACAACAATGAATTATGCATAAGTTCATTTGCTTATAAAGGGTTTTGGACTGATGTACGTCTTTTCAGTTCCTTAATATGGCATCTGTTTTTATGAGGATCTTCAATTTGATTTGTATGATGCTACTTATCGGCCATTGGAGCGGCTGTTTACAGTTTTTAGTGCCAATGCTACAAGGTTTTCCATCGAACTCATGGGTATCGATTAACGAGTTACAGGTAACCCCCCAAAGAGCATTTTGCTTGTTTAATTTGTCCCCCACTTTTTGGCTCATTTTTTTGTTGTTACGAAAATATAATTTGATGTCGTGACTTTATTTAAGGAGTCGTATTGGCTAGAGCAGTATTCATGGGCTTTATTTAAGGCGATGTCTCATATGCTGTGTATTGGCTATGGAAGGTTTGTCCCTATATATCCATAAAAACGGTGAATATATCTTTTATTTTTTGTAGATTCCCACCGCAGTCATTGACGGATATGTGGCTGACCATGCTTTCGATGATATCAGGAGCCACATGTTATGCACTCTTCTTAGGTCATGCGACCAATTTAATACAGAGCCTCGATTCTAGCAGGCGGCAATATCGTGAAAAGGTGAAACAGGTGGAGGAATACATGGCCTATCGGAAGCTACCACGTGACATGCGCCAAAGAATTACTGAGTATTTCGAGCATCGATATCAAGGAAAGTTTTTCGACGAAGAATGTATACTTGGGGAACTGAGTGAAAAACTGCGAGAGGATGTAATAAATTACAACTGTAGGTAAGTGATCAGGAATTAAAATAAATGAAGTTAAATTTACAACAACAAGTTTAGTTATATGCAATACTGAAGAAAATTACTAATTCTTTAGAAACCGTAGTATGTACTTTGTTCAATTGTACAGCACCCAATATATTTTATGTAAAGCACTAGCGTTGTCCTGAGTGAAATTATGTGTTTTTAAATGAAAAGAAAGTTGAATTTAAGAAAGTTATTTCGGTGCGTAAATGTACAGAGAAGACGGTTTTCTAACGAGTGAACAAGCCAGGTATATCTGGCCGTGTAAAAAACATGGCATTTCCAGATTTATGCCACACACTTCTAGCGACTATTCTTTTGTCCTGTTGATTGTCTTCTCAAATGTAATTTTCCGTGGAATCTGAATAGGTGTGAATCGTTGGAACTCAAAGGAATTCGGCTCCCTTGTATTCGATAGCTGCGTCATAATCAGTCGGGTTCCATTACACAGTATCACAGTACATAATAATGACAGATCCAACTTTGAGACGCAAATGATGCGACGGCAAACCATGCATCTCTAAAGAATTTACTAATTCCAATGGATCATTCACGGCTTCCAAATTTTTCCAAAATGTCTTCGACAATGTCATTTTTGTTCGCATTTCATTATTGACACGGATTTGAAAGCTGATATGTTGAAATTATCATCGCGAAAAGTATGCGATCTTCAGTGGCATGCAAAGTAGCTATCGAATCGTTCATCGTTTGATTCCAGTGATTATCATGTTCCAACAATTGTAATTGCTGGCGTGCTTCTAAAAAAGTTGCACAGTTACTTGAGAACACACCTTTATGTCCATCTACAGGTTGGATGTCCATGAACCATATTGGTTTTCACCACTTCGTATAATTCTTGACCTGTCTCTGCATCAGGAATTTCCGCAGAAATGATTTCATGAATTTGATCCGGTGTAACCACCATCCACCATCCAAAGAAAAATGTGTGAGTCGGCAAACCTCTTTTTTGCCCCTCAACAAAGTACATCCAGCATCCAGCATCATATACAGACGTTGCTTCAAGAAAAAGTCCATCAAACCTCGTAGCTGTTGTTTGAAAAGCCGTGCTGTGATATTGTCACGATCTTGCTGATTGATCGCGATTAACTAATTTCGTAATCTATGGCCATTTTGCATCTGCACTGGGCTGCCAATGTACTATATGTTGATGGCAAAACGAACGTAGACTGATATTAGCGCGACCTCTTCGTGGCATAGTAACAAATTCCAATCTGTAATTTATCACTTTGTATGAAACACACTTAAAGATTTCACTGAATAATTTTCAATAGTTTACCTTTTGAATAGCCGTAATAAGTAAAACAAACAACAGAAATTTATCGATTAAAATAATCTATAACAAAAAAAATTACAATTTTTTACAAACCGTCCCCATTGGTTTTCCTTCAAAGTGGTTCAGGCTATTTTCATTTCGAACAGGCATAAACCCAACTTATTTTTATATATAAGTTTTGATATATTACAAGTATTATCAATGGGAATCCACATGTTTTCCTGGAAACATTAGCTGTCTTCGATTCGCCAGTTTTCTGCGCGCATCTGCTCTCTTTTAACAAAAAATTACATGTAAAAGCGACAACAAAGCTTTCAAGTTGAATTCCTGCTAGAGAGTATGCGAATACCTCATTATTGTGGTATAGCCGCTATCTTCGGTGCATATTTTAGATCACTTTTACTAATGTGAATAATTCAAATGACAAAAGAAAATATAATTTTCTCCTATTTTTTTGTATTTCTTGAATTTTTAAAACTCAAGGTTTAAAATAAATAGTTTAATTTATATTAAACAAGAACAAAGCGTTGCAACAATGCTTTTTAATGTACAGAATTTTTTCCACTAAGAAAGAATCATAACGCTATTACGCACACGTCAGAAGACATTTTAGCGCAGGGTTGCATCCTACGTATATAATATACTACTATATATGTATATTGATGAATTCCTTTCATTTACAGATCTCTCGTTGCGTCTGTGCCTTTTTTTGCAAATGCTGATTCAAACTTTGTTTCTGATGTCGTAACGAAACTAAAATATGAAGTTTTTCAACCCGGTAAGATGAGATAATTTAAGTACATATGTATGTATTAATTATATATGAACAAAATGCTCAAAAATGTTCATTCAAAAAAGTAATGAAAAGCGATTTTAATTCATTCAGTAACTTCTAATATTTTATTACAGGTGATATTATTATAAAGGAAGGAACCATTGGAACCAAAATGTATTTTATTCAGGAAGGTGTGGTTGATATTGTTATGGCGAACGGAGAGGTATTTCCACAATCTACATAATCTCTATATATTAATTTTTAAACAAGAAAAAATGTTAACTTCAGTGCAACCTCCAGAAATGAGTATAAAAAGCTCCTTATCTCGATTTTGATCGATCAGTTTGAATTTGTTGTTTATTTGTCGCAAAGGCACAGAAATATTTTCCCCGAAGAATATGTTCGGTAAAAAATCGACCATATGAATTGGTGCCCACATATTTGATGTCTGGGTTCTTGAAATTTTATAGTCCAATTCTAATGTTTCATAATTAAGTACTTAGTTATGGCCATTTTTGAGGTTTTCGTTTAATGGCGTTTTGTTGGCGTGGCAATTACGTGGTCCAATTACATTCATCTACAATACCAACTTCTCTTGGATGCCTAGGAACAAGTTTCATCAAGATATTTAAACTTTTACTAAATGCACGAACAGACGGTCACTCGAATTTCAACTCGATTAAACAACCGTTAGCTAAGCAAAACTATTACACTCTATAGCAACATGTTGTGAGAGTAGATAAGCAGCATTACCTCCATGAACTGCATCCGATTTGGTGCTCTTTTCTGAAAATAGATTAACTAAAAATTAAGGAAAAGATGGAATTTTCGATATTTATTAGTAAATAATACTCACATTCCAACGAAAGCACTCTATTTGGGAACGAATTTTGGGTAGAATCAAACTACAGTTGTACATGTGTGTATGTTTACATAAAAATACTTCAACTGGGTTGGACTTTCGGTAGGCGTGACTTGTTGCGTACATATTTGATCAGCTCCAAGTGCATTAAATGGTGGCAGTTGACAGCAATATGTTCTCAAAATCTTCATTCGCTTGCAACAAATAAAATCTGCCAAATTCTTACCATATACATACATACCGCATATGGCAAGCTTGACTACATTTCTCTTTCATTACTAACCAATTTATATGAATATAGATACATATTTAAAATATGTATTACTGAACATTATATGAAAATGATATGTGCTTTTTGTTTCCTAGGTTGCGACTTCACTTTCTGATGGCTCATATTTCGGTGAAATCTGTCTATTGACGAACGCAAGGAGAGTAGCCAGTGTACGCGCGGAAACGTATTGCAATTTATTTTCTTTAAGCGTGGATCACTTTAATTGTGTTTTGGATCAATATCCATTGATGCGCAAAACTATGGAAACTGTTGCTGCAGAGCGCTTGAACAAAATCGGAAAAAATCCAAATATTATGCAACAAAAAGATGAGCAAATTAGTAATCCGGAATCAAACACTATAACCGCAGTAGTGAATGCGTTAGCAGCCGAGGCGGACGACTGCAAGGACGAGTAAGTTTTTTATACATTCCAATATAACTTTTGAGGAATGAAATATGCCAAAAACAAAATTAGAATTTATGACCACATTTCCCTTATGAGCCTCGATCACATAATATATATTTTTTTCCTACAATTATGGTCTAATATGCTTCTATTGGACTTTCAGCGATATCGATATCAAGGAAAATTTGCTTCATGGCTCGGAATCAAGTTTCACGGGGCCAGTACAAACGATACGAGAAGGTTTGCCGAGACCCAGAAGCGGCGAGTTTCGTGCTCTCTTTGAGGGAAATACCCCATGACACTGAAGCTTTGAACGAATTGGTACACAGCAAGAACACGAAATGCAATAACAACTATTGCATTTACAATATCGAGGGCGACTACGACGAGAAACAATATGATAAAGCATCRGAAGGATGTACATACATACACACAACCTTATTACGTGATGATCACACAAAGAGAAACACTTGAACATATTGTTAATGTGTCGTTATGATGCAACTAATGTCCTCAGCAATTAATCATAATTTCAGCTCCGCTAACTGTGATGACTTTAATAATAAGAATCGAAATTTGAAAACTGGTGAACTTACTCTACTACATACAAAATTCATACATACATACATGCATGCATGAAAATAACTTAATACATATAAAGAATCGACAAAAAACATGATAATTATAATTAAATAAAATGTAGTAAATTAATGAAAACCAAATATATATATATATACAAATATGTATATCTATAGAATACAAATAACTCGCTAGTGTACAGGTTATTTAAGAAAAAAACGACGACGATGGCGACTCGAAGAGACTTCAAACTACACTATAGAATTATAAAAGAATTTGAAAAAAATAAAAAATAACAAAAAAATTAGATTCATAAACCAAAAAGGCATTAAACAACCCTACCTACCAAAACATGCAAACAATGCAAGTTGCATGTCTAGACACGCTGCATTGCAATTATTATTACTGTTAAAGCCGTATTAAAACTTATAAGTTAAATTAATTTACACATTGACATTGAAATAGTAGATAAAACGCAGCCTGAGCAATGAACCAAAAAGACCAAAACAAGCAAGGAAAGTATATAAATACAATTAGAAATAGTGTGATTAACTAGTGACATACATACATACTTACATACCAAAAACAATACTTCCTACCAACATGCATTCAAGCAATACAAACCAACCACCCCCAAAAACAAAACAAAAAAACACTAATAAGCATTGATACATACTCTTATGCATACAGATATACACTTACCTGAAGCAAATAGAAGAAATAAATAAAATGTAAAAAAATTGCATTCATTTAAATTGAAACAGTACATTGAATGTAGAGAAATGTTTTCTTTTTATAGCAAGCTGTTATATTTTTTTAGTTAAATCGTAATATTGCAAGTTGTATTTGTTTAAACTAAGGTCAGAGCGAAGTACTCATAACAACTGAACTCAAAAAGTTAATGTCACATGTTGGGCATATGAAAGCACAAAGAGACAAATTAATGAGTATCTTAGTATTTTATTACACGTAAACTAATAAAACCAGAAGGACAACGTTTGCCTTGAAACGAATGACATTTTATTTATTTTTATCCAAAAACTTCATCCCTTCGTAAGGAAAAAATTAAACAAACATTATATTTAATTTCTCTACAACATTTCGGATGAGGTATGATTTCTGCATTAGACTTGAATTAATTTAAACCTTCAAATTTGATCGCGTCTTGGATGGATTTTCATATACATATGTATGTACATATGTATGTACTTCACTTAAGTATGGCATAACACCTGGCACTTACCACTTAATTGCACTTTTTCGGAATATTTTATGGGCGACTAAAGTTGGGCGATTTTCCGAATTCCCTTTTACTGCATATTTTCAAATTCTTGTACACTTCATTTACGTAATTTTTCCATTATGAATTTTTGCCCTTACGCATCATTTTCTAAAATATTTAAATTTATTATAGATATTTGTATACATATTTGCATGTTAGGTACAAGTATATCCAGAAATATATTGTAAAATTAAAGTTTTGGAACATCTTGTAAATATTCGTATGAAACCGAGCGAAATTACACCTATGGAAATAACATAAAAAGGAAAACGATATGCATATCATCGAACTGTTACGAACAAGAAAACAGAAAACGTAGATATACATCCACAATCTACAAACAATCCGGTTTGAGCAACGAAAGCAACGAAAGCAACGAACACAGTCATAGTACATAAAAGTTTAGGTTAGAATTGTCAGTTAGGCCTTAAGAAGTCTGAATGGAATTGGGTAATTAACCAATGATAGATGACTTGCAGAGTTATCAGGGTATTCGCCAAACGGTAACTTTGTTCTTTATTTTGAAAACGTATACAATAGTGCTGTGAACAATTTTACATAAAATTTTGATAATAGACAGGGGTGTTGTGGAATCCAAGACAGATTGCTTAGTTGTCAGAATTGCAAACCAATTCTGATTTTTAATGGTGTCACAGAATCTGATTGGATTTTTGTCTTTTCGAACATACGCAAACAAACGCAACCAAGGCAAAATGTAAAAGATTTCGTATCAAAAAAATGTGCGGATGATGTTTTAATACATATATGTATAACTATAAACCCTAGAACTTTCGCTTTAATCAATTATTTATTTCTCTCCCAAAAAAAATTTAAAAAAACAAGTAAGGAAGGGCTAAGTTCGGGTGTC
>NW_017534864.1:695782-784584 GCF_001853355.1 Bactrocera latifrons
CGTGACGTAAAGAGTTAAGTCAGATGCTTTGTAGCTATTGGCAAATAGTTGAAAACGACTATCATCAACGTCTTTGGTTTTCTTGGTGTTATACATGTGGCAAGTAAATTCTTGAATAACATTAAACAGATAGTATAGCATATCCGGAGTTAACTCAGCGTTTCCTAAACCTTCAAAACCTTTTTGAAATTCAACATTTTTTTTAACAAGGTGAAGGTCTTTTTTACCTTTATTAAAAAAGCAGGGATAAAGTCACACCCCGTGAAAGCGTGAAAACAAACTCTTTGTGAATAATTCACCGCGCAGCTCGTAAATTTTAGTAATATCAATAAACCTTTCATGGTTTCCAGTCCAAGTAAGCATCCAAATATGAGAGAACCGATTTTTTAATTGCACCATATTGCCAAGCATTATAATTAATATATCTGTATCAGAACCTCTAATGACGATATTTGACTCGTATAGAATATTGCATACATGATAAATAGTTTTACTATCGGTTTCCTCGTGTACAGGACAGGAGAGATCATCAATAAAACTCGATTCAACAATTTCATGTTTCACTTTGTAGGAATAACAGTCGCGAAAGTTGAGATGTATTAATTTAGTCCCAATAAACCGAATGACTTCACTGCCCAATGACCTATGAAAAAATCTCCTGACATTATATCCTGCATTTGAACAGCCTCAAGTCGTTTGTGGTATCGAGCATTCACCTTGTATCAATCCTTTACTAGATATTTCATCTGGTAATCTAGATTTATTTATGTTTATTATCTCAGTACGCAAAATTGATATTGCAGCTTGTAGAATATCTTGATCTTGTAAATGACTAAATAGTGAATCTTCAATAGTAGTTATTCCTTTAGGTGCAACGACTTTTTTATTATTTGATTGCAAGATATGAATTTGATTTTTAAATTTAAAACGAATTTTGTCTTCTAAATAATGGGCTCTGAATAGAACACTGGAAGTTTCTTCGTTATTTAGCTCTCTGAATGAATCATTATATTCTTCCTTTTCTTAATTGGCGTATACACCACTTACGCGATTATAACCGAGCCAATTGCCTATTCAGTCCGAGTAGCACCTGTTGGCAAGAGTTATCCTGCGTTGAATTTGCAGGCTGACATAGTTGGTTTTGTTTACGCTGGTTCCAAGATAGATGCAATTATCTACGACTTTAAAGTTATGACTGTCAACAGTGACGTGAGTGCCAAGTCGGGAGTGCGACGACTGTTTGTTTGATGACATGAGATATTTCGTCTTACCCTCGTTCACTGCCAGACCCATTTGTTTTCCTTCCTTGTCCAATCTGAAGAAAGCAGAATTAACGGCGCGGGTGTTAAGGTCGATGTTATCAATATCATCGGCATACGCCAGCAGCTGTACACTCTTATAGAAGATTGTACCTTCTCTATTTAGTTCTGCAGCTCTAATTATTTTCTCCAGAAGCAGGTTGAAGAAATCGCACGWTAGAGAGTCGCCTTGTCTGAGACCTCGTTTGGTATCGAACAGCTCAGAGAGGTCCTTCCCGATTCTGACGGAGCTTTTGGTGTTGCTCAACTTCAGTTTACACAGCCGTATTAGTTTTGCGGGGATACCAAATTTAGACACCGCCGCATAAAGGCAGATCTTTTCGTGCTGTCGAAAGCAGCTTTGAAATGGACGAAGAGGTGGTGTGTGTCGATTCTCATTTCACGGGTCTTTCCCAAGATTTAGCGCATGGTGAATATCTGGTCGGTTGTTGATTTGCCAGGTTTAAAGCAACACTGATAAGTTAAAATAAGTATGTTGACGGTGGGCTTTAATATTTCATAAAATACGTTCGACGCCAATACGTAGTTGGCGCAGATTGTGGGGTCTCCTTTTTTATGGATTGGGCATAGCACACTTAAAACCCTTGGGCATGCTTTCATTCGACCGTATTCTACAAAAAAGCTGATGTATGCTACTTATCAGTTTTTCGCCTCCGTGTTTGAATGGCTCAGCCGGCAATCCATCGGCCCCGGCCGCTTTGTTCCTAGTGTTTGTTGGCGTGCGTTGTTTGCTGCACAGAGGCGGGTGCGAATTTTGACTGCAACAAGATAGTGGTCCGAGTCGATGTTAGGACCTCGGAGCGCACGCACATCTAAAACACTGGAGACGTGTCTTCCGTCTATCACAACATGATCGATCTTGTTGGTAGTTTTTCGATCCGGAGACAGCCAGGTAGCTTGATGAATCTTCTTATACTGGAATCTAGTACTACAGATAACCATATTTCGGGCCCCGACGAAGTCGATCAGCCTCAACCCATTTGGTGATGGTTCTCGTCGTGGAGGCTGGATTTACCGAGCGTAGTGCCAAAGATACCTTCTTTGCCCACCTTGGCGTTAAAGTCGCCAAGTACGATTTTGACATCGTGGCGGGGGCAGCTCTCATAAGTGCGAGCCAAGCACTCATAAAAGGCATCTTTGGTCGCATCGTCTTTCTCATTCGTCGGGGCGTGTACGCAAATCAGTGATATGTTGAAGAACCTCGCTGTGATGCGGATTGTGGCTAGACGCTCACTCACCAGAGTGAATGATAGTACTCGGCGACGGAGTCTCTCTCCCACCACAAATCCCACACCAAACTTGCGCTTCTTTATATAGCCACTGTAGCAAATGCCACAAGGACCTACTCGTCTCTGTCCCTGTCCCGTCCATCGCATATCTTGGACGTCGGTGAAGTCAGCCTTTATTTTCACGAGGACATCAACCAGCTGGGCAGCGGCACCTTCCCAATTAAGGAACCGGACATTCCAGGTGCATGCCCTCAATTCGTAGTCCTTATATCTTTTGCCGAGGTCGTCATCAAAAGGGGGTCTCTCATCCGAGGCTGGTTGTTTCCTTTTCATTAGGGGTATTTTTTTACGAGGCGGCTCCCAAACCCTGCGCACAACCCTATGTATTCGCCTTCTCACTTTAGCTCGGCTTCATACGGATGTTTTTAGGCTACCCAGAGGATACTTGGTCAAAGACCGGAAGTCGTGAGCTGCTTGAGTCACATGTAAAAGAATCGTTTTTGGCCACTCCTTGCGTGAACTTCTACACATGACTCCATCCTCATTATATTGTTTATACAAATATGAAACGACATAACATCGACCACGCTTAATTACGTTTTCTTCTATTAGAGAACAGATTTCTTTAAAAACAATTTGATGATTTTCTAGGGAAGCATGCTATGACGAATGGGCTGTTTTTTTAAATTTATTTATTTATTAAATGAAAAATAATAATACAATTATTATCTTACAGAGTAAGAAGCACTAGCTGTCAGGGCTTGCGGCTTACTGCTCCAATAAAACTATATTGTCTTAGAATATTAATATTTTAGCCAGTAAAAGGTAACCATGAGATCAATATTACTGTCAGTACAATTATTAAAATAATTGATGTTAGTAAAGGAGGTTATTTGGATCTAAGATAACTTACAATTAGAGAATTAAATTAACTTTCTAAGGCCAGTTATGGACAAAAATTCGGCTACCTTGTGGATGTTTTCCTCAGAAAAAATCTTGAGCGTATTTGAAATGGGTTGATCATCAAATAGTGCGTTTCTAGTTGCACTAGACCTAGTACATTCATTGAGAAGATGTTTAACTGTTAGCGATGGATAAGTGCAGAATTCGCAGCGTGGTCTATGTGAACCGTTTAGCATGTGCGAGTGCGTGGCCATGGTATGCCCAATCCGAAGTCGAGTAAAAGCAATAATGTCGTTTGCTCGGCAGATGAACGGAATATGTGGCTGCATGGCAGTTGTATTGAAGTTCGAGTAATAGTATTGCACACTATTCCAAGAATTTTTTTTCTGTTCTATTTTGTTATTGACGAGTAGGAAGCTATCCTTCCTCACCATATAATTGAAGGTAAATAATGGCTCCATTGCTACGGATTTTGCTTTCAGATCCGCTAATTCGTTGCCAATAATTCCAGCGTGACCAGGAATCCACATAATTTTGATTTCTTTGGCTTTTTGTATAAGTTTGGTGCGTATTTCAGAAATTAGGGGTGCCTTGTTAGTAATATTTATGATACTAGCAATAGTTGACATACTGTCTGTGCAGATTATCGTCTTATCGTTAGATTCTRAGGCTGCTAGTATWGCGTTGTATACTGCAACCGCCTCTGCGGTATACACTGATCCATAATTTGGTAGATGCCCTGCTATTAATGTTTTCCCGTCCTCTTGGACCACAGCGAATGACGTGTGGTCCTTCGACTTTGACCCATCGGTATAGTACATTTTCCATTCGTTCCTAAAAGGAGCTCTGTATTCTTCAAAAAGGATCTAGAATACTGTTGGGCTTGTGGTTGACTTGGCGTGATTTTTTTGAAAAATTATATTATATTTGAAATATTAATATTATTATGAACTAAGTATAAATCCGTACATCAATGTTTGCGGCATTTATGGAAATATTTGCACTTATTAAGCGACAGAGTCGCTCCAGAAAAATTTGACCAGTTAGAGATATCACTTAGTATTTACAAATATTTTTTTTTTTTATCAGTGTTTAGATTGCTTATTTAGATTAGACTAAAACGCCATCTGCATAAATAATGTGGGAAATGTTCTTATGTCTGCTAATTATGTGGCTTAATTCATTAAAAGCGATAGCAAATAGCATTACGGAAAGAGGGGATCCTTGTGGGATTCCATTTTGTTGGTTACGTAAACTGGAAAAAACATTATTTACTTTTAATTTGAATTTACGATTTGTGAGAAAAGAATTGATAAAATTATATGTTTTATTACCAAATTTCCATTTTTATACTCTCGCAACAAAGTTGCTAAAGAGAGTATTATAGCTTTGTTCACATAACGGTTGTTTGTAAGTCCTAAAACTTAAAGAGTCAGATATAGGGTTATTTATACCAAAGTGATCAGGGTGACGAGTAGAGTCGAAATCCGGATGTCTGTCTGTCCGTCCGTCCGTCTGTCCGTCCGTGCAAGCTATAACTTGAGATATCATGATGAATCTTGGTACACGTATTTCTTGGCTCCATAAGAATTTTAAGTTCGAAGATGGGCAAAATCGGCCCATTGCCACGCCCACAAAATGGCGGAAACCGAAAACCTATAAAGTGTCATAACTAAGCCATAAATAAAGRTATTAAAGTGAAATTTGGCACAAAGGATCGCATTAGGGAGGGGCATATTTGGACGTAATTTTTTTTGGAAAAGTGGGCGTGGCCCCGCCCCGTACTAAGTTTTTTGTACATATCTCAGAAACTACTATAGCTATGTCAACCAAAGACAACTTTATAGAGTCGTTTCCTTCAGGCATTTCCATATACAGTTCAAAAATGGGAGAAATCGGATAATAACCACGCCCACCTCCCATACAAAGGTTATGTTGAAAATCACTAAAAGTGCGTTAACCTACTAACAAAAAACTTCAGAAACACTAAATTTTACGGAAGAAATGGCAGAAGGAAGCTGCACCCAGGTTTTTTTTAAACTGAAAACGCTATTTTGAATTCCATCTGATGCCTTCTCTGTATAATATATATGTACATTAGGAACCAATGATGATAGCGGAATAAAACTTTACACAAATACGGTATTTGAGCTGAAGTATCTCTTGTGGAAAAATCGTCGTGATCGGACTATCACTTTTCAAGGTCCCTGATATTGAACACGAAGAACTCAGTGGCTTACCTAACCTAACCTAATTTTTCACCGAAAATATCGGTAAATCTCTCAGATATTTTCATGTAATTCAGACGGCATCATTTTTATACTCTCGCAATAAAGTTGCTAATAACGGTATATATCGTCAGATATATGGTTACATATACCAAGGTGATCAGGGTGACGAGTAGAGTTGAATTCCGGATGTCTGTCTATCCAACCGTGCAAGCTGTAACTTGAGTAAAAATTGAGATATCTTGATGAAACTTGTCAAGCGAGAGCATAAAATATTCGGTGACACCCGAACTTAGCGCTTCCTTACTTGTTCCCTTAATGTTTCTTATTTTATCTTTCGTTTCCGATGGGTTTCATGATTTTTGTCTTTTGTTTTCAAAAGTTATATACCCTGGTCTAAGGTTGGAATTTACTTTAATTATGTAAATGAATTTTATCATACAAAAAAAAGACATATTTTGCCAATTATTTCACTTCCACCAAAAAAATTATTTTGGCTTTTATTAGGCTCATATATGTATAGCACCATTGAGAACCATCTTGCTGGGAATCTGAAAGTCAATTCCTTGAATCCAATTTGAATGGCTTATGTTTCAATGGTTTTACTAACAATTAAAAAAAATATGATTTTCTGTCTAACCTTATCTGAAAGGATTTCATATCGAACGGCTAGAAATAAAAATTTTAAGTAATACTACCTTATAACACAACAAAAATAGCGAATGGATGATTAGTCCAGTCATCCTTTGCACTGACTAACGCTATACGATTTCCTAGCGACAACTACACTGGCGCTAGTCACCATACACTATAGGGATATAGTGTTGCTGACGTTAAAATAGGATATTTTTTGGATAAAATTGGATGTCGAAATAAGTGTAATCAAATGGTTTATCAGAACTCAAAAAATAAACCAGAACATACTTATTATTTATATTCCCACAGAAGATTTATTCATATCTAACACTAAGAAGCAAACTAACTATTTGTCTTAGATACATATGTATTTATGTAGATTAAATTGTTTGTCGGCAGACAATTTGACGAATGAGGTAGGAAAGTAGCTAATTGCAGCAAATTCAATATTAGTATCATGAGGTAAATGAGCGCAATCATTGTTCGCTGTTTAAAAAAAGTTTCACTCATCGCACACAAAGCTGTTTCATTTAAAGAAACTCATGTGGCCTACGTTTTTCTTTGAGACTCCAATAGTGTCAATTAATTAATTCACTCAATTACATTTTATAGTCAACCAACGTAATTTTACGAATTTTCGCGAGGATTTTTACCAAAGTCATCACTTGTGCTGGTAAGAGCAATCAAGATAGTGAAATAAATTATATAAATCGTATGGGGGCATATAACCCTATTACGGATTTCAACTCCACTCTGTTGAAATGGAATAGAAGCGATTAAACTTCAGATCAACCCAATTTATTTGCTCTTATGAATTTCAATTATTTTCACTGGTCTTTCCAACAAAATATTAAAAAAATAACATATGTTGTCGACATTTCTATATAATTCGACATTTCTATATTATTTTTCAAGGCTGATATTATAAGTACATCTGTTATTTTGTTTCATGTTTTCAGTTAATTGTAATGTAAAAAGACAATAAAGGTTTATTCACTCATTGAAGCTTCATAACTCCAAGTAAGCTAAAGTTTTATTGACAATTAAATTGTATTTCAATTATGTTTGTTGTAGATTCACACCATAAAACATTTTCGTTTAAATGTCGTCTAAAAAATTAATGAACAGACGACCATATGGCTGTTAAAATATTATGAACACCATATTTATAGACAGGGAATAAAACATCAATGGCAGAGTGCATGTATTTTACCAAAGATGATATTTTGTTCGGTGACCCTACTATACATACCTTACATGAAATAGGGAACAGCTAAGCCCAGCGAAGGTGGCTATGACGTCACCCAGGTAAGACAGGCACGTAAATCAGATCAAGTTCGCAAGTATTTCAACAAAGCTGGCGTTTGGTCACAGCAAACAATATGGTAAATATAACCAGAAAAATAAATGGCAGACGATTTTTTCGGTTGTAAGCTGGTGGCAAACGTTTTTGAAAATTAAAACAAAAATATTTCGAAAGTATTTTAACAAATCTGATTTTTATATATGTTATTTGTAATAGTATTATTAATTTATTTTTCGAACGGCAGACGTTTTCTCCGGTTATAATACTCCGGCAGACGACAATATATTGACGCGACACACTCGAGCCTCGAGCATTAGTTTGTGCATAAGGTATATCTACACTAATATTATAAAGAGGAAAGATTTGTACCTATTTTTGTATGTTTGTATGTCTGTAATGAAAGTACTGGGCCGATTTAAAAAATTCTTTCACCAATAGAATACTGCATTCTTTCAATTTGACATATGTAGGCTAAATACATATGTCCAACTATTGTAGTTATGTCAATACAACTTTTTTCATTTTAAACATTAATGAAAATGCTAACAAAATTCAAACCATGCTATTTATGTGTTTATATTAATCCTTATCCAAATAAATTATTTTATGGTCAAGAGCATTTAACTACCTATAAAATAGTTTTTATTTTAAATAAATTAATATTAGATTGTCAAAAAAGTCTTGCGGTATTTTCGCTATTTGGCGCTGAGAGCGCGTAACTAGTTTTATTCGTCGCATCGGGTCATGCTATACCTTTTTGGAATGCTCATTTCACGTGCTAACACGTGTTTGATTGATTGTCGTTTCTTTTAAGTCGTTCGTGATTTATAGCGTCGCAAACATGGAACAAAAAAAAAGAAAATACGGCATATTTTACAGTACTACTGCGATAAAGGCAACAATGCATCTCATGCCGCCAATAAAATTTGTGCAGTTTATGGACCCGATACAGTTTCCATTTCCACCGCCCAACGATGGTTTCAACGTTTTCGTTCTGGTGTAGAGGTGGTCGAAGATGCGCCACGCTCCGGAAGGCCTGTCGACGAAAATTGCGATAAAATCGCTGAATTGGTCGAAAGAGACCGGTATAGTAGCAGCCGTAGCATGGGTCAAGAGCTGGGCATGAGTTATCAAAGAAATGTTTATTAGCAATTGAAAATTCAATAAAAATACCGCAAGAAATACCGCAAGACTTTTTTGACCAACATTTGTCTGTATGTTTACGAAAGCAAATGCGAGCCATATACATATGTACATACATTCATAATAACAAGTGCCGCACGCTTCTTTCGCATCTCCGTTGTCACGGTCAACCAATGGCCGAAACTTGCTTTTTATCAAAGAGTCAAGTTCTGAACACATTGAGCCCGACAGACTGCAAGCGACATCTGTCATATATTAAAATACACACGTCCTTAGGGACACAGTTATGTAGTTGTGCAGCTGCCTCAATACCTGCGTCCCTAAGAACGTGTGCATTCTAATATCTGTCACGCTCATTGGTTCAGCACTTGTGTGATGATAGAAAATCCAAGCTGTGAAAAAAGTAAACGAATGGCCGCCTATTGACCGCTTCCCTTGCCGCTGTAGCAGCTTCGTCTACAAACTAGCGTAAATATGTATGCATCTTTCAGTGAAGAAGCATCAGAAAGTTGCCCAATTTATGATTTTTAGCTTTTGCCATCGTCGCGAAAAGACGCTTGTAAGCAAAGGCATGCTCGGGGAGATGTTACGGCCTCTGTTTTTATGAATGAAGCGAAGTCGCTTTTCTGATATATAAAACGAATCGCAAAATGTGATGCTAAGCGCATAACTCAACAACGCATTCACCAATTTGGTTGATTCTTTTTTCTAAATGTTCGTTGAGGTTAAAAGATGGTTTTCACGGCAAGAAAATTTCGATTAATTGCCGGAAAACTCCTAAAAACATCCCTTTTCTTTTTCCCATACAAGCGAATGAATGTTTACTGGTTAGTAACGCTAAGAGAACGGCTACACCAATCTCGATGAAATTTTCAGAGGTTGTTCTCTGTGGATCGGGGAAGTTTGGCCATAAAACTTTTGCAATTCATGAACGTTTTCCGTATGTTGTGCGCCTCGCAGTTAATTTGGAGAATGGACAAAGAGTGTATTTCAACCCAGAGAATACAAAGCAAGGTCAAATAGTAGATGGACATCCAGGTGTGTTCTCGACTAATGCATTAGAACGAATTTATACAATCCACCCGAAAAACGACGATTACTTCTACCTTCGGTTGCTATTGATTAATGTACATTTTACATTTTACATCCTATTATCTTATGGGTTAATTCCGGTTGATACTTCCGGTGGTTTGATATCAATTCCATCTGCTGTTTATCAATTTACGAAAGACGAAATCATCACGAATCAGCGGAATTTCTAAACTCTTTGGAGAAGTTTGGTATGCCAGCACATCATTTGCGTCTCAAAGTTGGATCTGTCGTTATTATGTTTCGCAATGCGCCGAAACTGTGTAATGGAACCCGACTGATTGTGACGCACCTATCGAATACAGGGGGGCATAATTATTGATTCTACGAATTCCTTTGAGTTCTAACGATTTGCCATTTCAGTTCAAAGGCATTCCTTTTCCAATGAAAATTGTATTTGAGATGACAATAAACAGGACACAAGGATGGTCGCATGGTTTCATGCAGAACAACGGCTGTGGGATCAGCTAGTAATATATAAGGTATAATATATTTCTACTCTCTCTTTATTTCCTATGTTGTACTACTGCTATCGCATTCACTCTCGTGTCACGTGTTTTTTTATTCAAGGTCGCCATTGTTGAAATTAAAATCCCTGCCTAAACGCAGAATAACCCAATCAATTAAATAGCACACCTGGCGTAACGGTTATGTTGTCACATGTTTTTAGTTTATTTTGGACCGTTAGTCGAAAAGCATCTCATTGAGCATAATAAAATATTTAATATTATAACGTTTAAGTCTTATGGCTGTAATTATTGTTTTCGTAAATCACGAGTATGTCGTCGGAATTGAAGTGTGCTTTTTGTGCCAAAGAAAAAAATGATAAAGTACAATTGTTTTCTGAGAAAACTATAGGAAAATGTCGATTGATTTTGCGACAACGAAAACTTCATAAACTTAAATATCAAAATACTGTTTTTCTTAGTGATATTTATTAATCACGTTATCACAGTGCTTGTTACAGTTCATTTACAGCATTGAAGAGAAAATTTCTTGAAACAAGTAAAAATGTCGTTTTGTCACCAACTAAAACACGTGTTAGATCAGAACGCTCATCAAACGAGCAACTATCAATATCTGCGAGTAACTCTGATATTACAGACACTTTGGTGCAATATTCGACTGCAGATAACATATCTAACGTTAGTGATAATATAGTTGCATCAGTAACTCAATCTAGTATTTCATCAGAGTATTTATTAAATGAGCAGCCATCAATATCTACGAGCAACTCGACAATTGCTGACACTTCAATGCAAGATTCGACCGGTAAGAGAAATAGTAATGTAAGTAAAATTCTAGAAGATCAAAATAAACAACTGATAGTCCACCTTCCGAAACTTTCAACTCAGTAAATTTTGGTAAGGTATGCTTCTTTTGTAACAAAAGAAATAAACAATTTCGTTCGAAAATCGTAGCTCTGCACACTTCAAAGAAAGAAACATTTCTAACGAGCCTTCTGGAAGATCTCAAGATTGATAGAGATTTATATGACGAAACACTAAAAAAGCTGACAAATATTACAACCCAAGAAAATTTTTATCACAAAGCTTGTCGGAGTGAATTTCGAAACAAAAAAACCTCATCAATAAAAAAAAACCACAGTCTCCGACTGATACTCATCGCGATGGACGTATTTTCAGACTATCCTTTCTCTGTGGTACTCACCAATTTTCTGCTTCCCGTTAAGCATCATTCTTTTTCGCGTAATTTCAAAGTTGTAACAACACACGTGTTAACTTTATATCACAAGCCTGTGCTTTAATTATCGCCAATGGCCCCCAGGCCACCAAATTTGGGGGACAATAGGTTCACTTTGTTAGCTCAATGTCCCCAAGCCAAACGTAAAAAAACAATATATAAACCCCTAATTTTCCTGAACTACCTAAAACTAAACAGAACAATACAAAAGTCCTTACTATTTCAGCAAGTGATTCAACAAGACCAATATCGAAATACTCATGTCTTGCAGTGCATAAAGTATTGGAAGCTAAAAGCAAAGAAATAATTTCCATTTCTGAGCTACGGGATGGTAATTTGTTGTTGCTGGTAAAAAATCCAACAATTGTACAAAAGTTTTTAAATACAAAGCGATTGAGTGGAATTTGTGATGTGAAAGTAAGTTATCAAGACAACCTTAACTTTTCCAAAGGTACAATATTTACACCATGACTCAATAATGTCCCTGAAGACGAAATTATTGAAAACATGAAAGAGCAAGGTGTAGTAGGAGTGTATAAATTCAAACAAAGGTGGACAAAACCTTAATTCACACCGGAGTTAGCCTTCTTACTTTCGATTTGTATGAATTACCTAGAAAGTGGAGGTTTCATGGCTCTCATCCCGTGTAGGACCATTTTTGCCCAATCCAATTAGATGTAAATCATGCCAACTCTTAGAAGGTGTGACAACAAAAATGCGTGTGAAACTTGTAATTTCCCTCCTCACGGCTCAGTACAATGTTTGCGCACCTTATGCGCTAACTGCGCTGGTGGTGAGCACCCATCATATTCAAATCCTTGGACATCCAAACTAAAGAAATTATAAAAATTAAAACTGTGAACAAATATACGATGCATGAGGCTGTAAAACTACATAAAGCACAAGTACCAAGCCTTCCTAATACTACTTTTTCAGAAAAAGTAAAACAAAACGAATCAAATAATTACAACAACTCAAAACTTCCTACAGCACATTCCATTCATATACCTTCCGAATCCAATAAAACTTCTTCTGAAGTCACTGACACTGTAAAGAGCACTAACACTGCTCAAACATAAGTTACTCCAAATGCCAACGACGACTTAATCACTTCAGCAATCTCTTCTCACGCTCTAAAACTAAATTATGTTCCACAAAAAGGTAACACAATAAATCCAGTAAACACTGAATCTCTCCCATTTTTTTCTCTCAATTCTTGTTCCCATTGCACTCTCAACAGCTTTACTAATAATTCCACACCTCAAGCTACTCATTCATTTATCAGCGAACTCCAATCTCACCACCCTTCAAATGCTTTTATCAACAACTCACAAACCAACCCATTAATTACTTAACAATACAGTCACCCAGACCATGATCAGATTATGCAAACTTTCGACGATGAAGAAATTTAATCCATTCTTCTTTGTCCTATTTGCTCTATGTTCAATATACTTCAATGGAACATAAGGGGCTTTTACAACAACTACACTGAACTTGAAATTCTCATTAAAGAAATCTCACCACACTTCATTGCCTTACAAGAAACTCATCTTGCTGTAACTAAAGACGCTTTTGTAGCAAATAAGTATGTTAGCTATTTCTTAAATGTATCTCAGAATTTAACAAACAAACCAGGTATTGCTGTTTTAGTAAGAAAAGACATTCCACATAAATGCCTCGAAATCCATTCAAATATAGCTTATTTAGCCATTCAGATATCCATAGAATTAAAATTTACGATTATTTGCTTGTATATTCCCCCACAACAAAATTTTACGCTTACTGAGCTTCAGCAAATTCTCTCCTCAGTACCCAAGCCCGTAACCCTGGTTACAGATATGAATTCGTGGTCCCCATTATGGGGCTCCCTCCGAACCAACGAAAGAGGATTAATTCTGCAAAACGTAATTCTTACAAAGAATCTTACCGTATTGAACGATGGTGTACCGACTCATTTTTCAACTTATAATTCTTTTACGCACATCGACCTATCTGTTTGCTCTACCAATATAGCTATAAAAGTGAATAGCCGAACTCTTGATAGTTTGTGTGGTAGTGACCACTACCCAATAGTAACTGAAATTGCAACATCATCCTTTCCGAAAGGCAATTCTGTTCTGCGATCAAATCCCGGTATCTCAAAATATCAATAAAGAGGCGGCTAACATCACCGAAATTTTAAGGTCTGCAGCGCACCTTTCAATCCGGCAAACTGTTTCTAAGCCCCATAAAAATGTAGTTCCTTATTGGTCAAAGGAGTTGGATAGCTTAAGAAATTTAAAACCGCATAACTGCAGACAATACAAGCCTTCCAGAACATAGCCAACCTGATTTTATATGTACTATTTTTCGTAAAAAAAAACTAAAGAAGCAAAACGAATGTGCTTCGAAAAACATACTACAGAAATAAATCCCAGTTCTAATCCTCAAAAGATTTGGTCGGACATTAAAATGCTAACTGGCTTACCAATATACGGAATAGTATAGCATAGTGCAAAGAGTAGTATTATATAAAACTGATCTCTTCGACGTATCATGCAGCCGTTCAAAGGAGTATACGCGCCTTTCCAACATCTCCGATTCAATGCATCTTAGCCGAAGCTGGAAAGCCTACCTTACAAGAAAGAATTGAATATACCACTATGAGGGTTATCCCAAAGATCTTTCTCTGCAGAAATAGTATTATGTATGACATAAGACACACGCCAACATTGCACAGAGTGCTGGAATACGCAAACATTTTAGGAATAGACTCGAAACCATCTTTTCTGCCTCCCGTCAGTTCACCACCTTGGGACTTAAGCTACTCATCTTTCCTTATCGGTTTAACAAATCACGCCAAGTCAACCACAAGCCCAACAGTATTCTAGATCCTTTTTGAAGAATACAGAGCTCCTTTTCGGAACGAATGGAAAATGTACTACACCAATGGGTCAAAGACGTGTGGTCGTCATTCGCTGTGGTCCAAGAGGACGGGAAAACATTAATAGCAGGGCATCTACCAAATTATGGATCAGTGTATACCGCAGAGGCGGTTGCAGTATACAACGCAATACTAGCAGCCTCAGAATCTAACGATAAGACGATAATCTGCACAGACAGTATGTCAACTATTGCTAGTATCATAAATATTACTAACAAGGCACCCCTAATTTCTGAAATACGCACCAAACTTATACAAAAAGCCAAAGAAATCAAAATTATGTGGATTCCTGGTCACGCTGGAATTATTGGCAACGAATTAGCGGATCTGAAAGCAAAATCTGTAGCAATGGAGCCATTATTTACCTTCAATTATATGGTGAGGAAGGATATCTCCCTACTCGTCAATAAGTTCCTTATAGAACAGAAAAAAAATGCTTGGAATAGTGTGCAATACTATTACTCGAACTTCAATACAATTGCCATGCAGTAACATATTCCGTTCATCTGCCGAGCAAACGACATTATTGCTTTTACTCGACTTCGGATTGGGCATACCATGGCCACGCACTCGCACATGCTAAACGGTTCACATAGACCACGCTGCGAATTCTGCACTTATCCATCGCTAACAGTTAAACATCTTCTCGATGAATGTACTAAGTCTAGTGCAACTAGAAACGCACTATTTGATGATCAACCCATTTCAAATACGCTCAAGATTTTTTCTGAGGAAACATCCACAAGGTAGCCGAATTTTTGTCCATAACTGGCCTTAGAAAGTTAATTTAATTCTCTAATTGTAAGTTATCTTAGATCCAAATAACCTCCTTTACTAACATCAATTATTTTAATAATTGTACTGACAGTAATATTGATCTCATGGTTACCTTTTACTGGCTAAAATATTAATATTCTAAGACAATATAGTTTTATTGGAGCAGTAAGCCGYAAGCCCTGACAGCTAGTGCTTCTTACTCTGTAAGATAATAATTGTATTATTATTTTTCATTTAMTAAATAAATAAATTAAAAAAACCAGCTCA
This sequence comes from Bactrocera latifrons, assembly GCF_001853355.1. Taxonomy (NCBI): domain Eukaryota; kingdom Metazoa; phylum Arthropoda; class Insecta; order Diptera; family Tephritidae; genus Bactrocera; species Bactrocera latifrons. Next base: position 711,310 of record NW_017534864.1, read on the forward strand.
TTCATCATGCCATGCTTCCCGAGAAAATCATCAAATTGTTTTTGAAGAAACCTGTTCTCTAATAGAAGAGAACGTAATTAAGCGTGGTCGATGTTATTTCGTTTCGTATTTGTATAAACAATATAATGAGGATGGAGTCATGTGTAGAAGTTCACGCAAGGAGTGGCCAAAAACGATTCTCTTACATGTGACTCAAGCAGCTTACGACTTCCGGTCTTTGACCAAGTATCCTCTGGGTAGCCTAAAAACATCCGTTTGAAGCCGAGCTAAGGTGAGAAGGCGAATACATAGGTTTGTGCGCAGGGTTTGGGAGCCCCCATGTAAAAAAATACCCCCAATGAAAAGGAACAACCAGCCTCGGATGAGAGACCCCCTTTTAATGACGACCTTGGCAAAAGAAATAAGGACTACGAATTGAGGGCATGCACCTGGAATGTCCGGTTCCTTAATTGGGAAGGTGCCGCTGCTCAGCTGGTTGATGTCTTCGTGAAAATAAAGGCTGACTTCACCGCCGTCCAAGAAATGCGATGGACGGGACAGGGACAGAGACGAGTAGGTCCTTGTGGCATTTGCTACAGTGGCTATATAAAGAAGCGCAAGTTTGGTGTGGGATTTGTGGTGGGAGAGAGACTCCGTCGCCGAGTACTATCATTCACTCTGGTGAGTGAGCGTCTAGCCACAATCCGCATCACAGCGAGGTTCTTCAACATATCACTGATTTGCGTACACGCCCCGACGAATGAGAAAGACGATGCGACCAAAGATGCCTTTTATGAGTGCTTGGCTCGCACTTATGAGAGCTGCCCCCGCCACGATGTCAAAATCGTAATTGGCGACTTTAACGCCAAGGTGGGCAAAGAAGGTATCTTTGGCACTACGCTCGGTAAATCCAGCCTCCACGACGAGAACCATCACCAAATGGGTTGAGGCTGATCGACTTCGTCGGGGCCCGAAATATGGTTATCTGTAGTACTAGATTCCAGTATAAGAAGATTCATCAAGCTACCTGGCTGTCTCCGGATCGAAAAACTACCAACAAGATCGATCATGTTGTGATAGACGGAAGACACGTCTCCAGTGTTTTAGATGTGCGTGCGCTCCGAGGTCCTAACATCGACTCGGGCCACTATCTTGTTGCAGTCAAGATTCGCACCCGCCTCTGTGCAGCAAACAACGCACGCCAACAAACACTAGGAACAAAGTGGATTGCCGGCTGAGCCATTCAAACACGGCGGCGAAGAACTGATAAGGAGCATACATCAGCTTTTTTGAAGAATACGGTCGAATGAAAGCATGCCCAAGGATTTTAAGTGTGCTATGCCCAATCCATAAAAAAAAGGAGACCCCACAATCTGCGCCAACTATCGAGGGATAAGCCTCCTCCAATATCGCATATAAGGTTCTATCGAGCGTATTGTGTGAAAGCTTAAAGCCCACCGTCAACATACTGATTGGAACTCATCAGTGTTGCTTTAAACCTGGCAAATCAACAACCGACCAGATATTCACCATGCGCTAAATCTTGGCTGCTTTCGACAGCACGAAAAGATCTGCCTTTATGCGGCGGTGTCTAAATTTGGTATCCCCGCAAAACTAATACGGCTGTGCAAACTGAAGTTGAGCAACACCAAAAGCTCCGTCAGAATCGGGAAGGACCTCTCTGAGCTGTTCGATACCAAACGAGGTCTCAGACAAGGCGACTCTCTAACGTGCGATTTCTTCAACCTGCTTCTGGAGAAAATAATTAGAGCTGCAGAACTAAATAGAGAAGGTACAATCTTCTATAAGAGTGTACAGCTGCTGGCGTATGCCGATGATATTGATAACATCGACCTTAACACCCGCGCCGTTAATTCTGCTTTCTTCAGATTGGACAAGGAAGGAAAACAAATGGGTCTGGCAGTGAACGAGGGTAAGACGAAATATCTCATGTCATCAAACAAACAGTCGTCGCACTCCCGACTTGGCACTCACGTCACTGTTGACAGTCATAACTTTAAAGTCGTAGATAATTGCATCTATCTTGGAACCAGCGTAAACAAAACCAACTATGTCAGCCTGCAAATTCAACGCAGGATAACTCTTGCCAACAGGTGCTACTCGGACTGAATAGGCAATTGGCTCGGTTATAATCGCGTAAGTGGTGTATACGCCAATTAAGAAAAGGAAGAATATAATGATTCATTCAGAGAGCTAAATAACGAAGAAACTTCCAGTGTTCTATTCAGAGCCCATTATTTAGAAGACAAAATTCGTTTTAAATTTAAAAATCAAATTCATATCTTGCAATCAAATAATAAAAAAGTCGTTGCACCTAAAGGAATAACTACTATTGAAGATTCACTATTTAGTCATTTACAAGATCAAGATATTCTACAAGCTGCAATATCAATTTTGCGTACTGAGATAATAAACATAAATAAATCTAGATTACCAGATGAAATATCTAGTAAAGGATTGATACAAGGTGAATGCTCGATACCACAAACGACTTGAGGCTGTTCAAATGCAGGATATAATGTCAGGAGATTTTTTCATAGGTCATTGGGCAGTGAAGTCATTCGGTTTATTGGGACTAAATTAATACATCTCAACTTTCGCGACTGTTATTCCTACAAAGTGAAACATGAAATTGTTGAATCGAGTTTTATTGATGATCTCTCCTGTCCTGTACACGAGGAAACCGATAGTAAAACTATTTATCATGTATGCAATATTCTATACGAGTCAAATATCGTCATTAGAGGTTCTGATACAGATATATTAATTATAATGCTTGGCAATATGGTGCAATTAAAAAATCGGTTCTCTCATATTTGGATGCTTACTTGGACTGGAAACCATGAAAGGTTTATTGATATTACTAAAATTTACGAGCTGCGCGGTGAATTATTCACAAAGAGTTTGTTTTCACGCTTTCACGGGGTGTGACTTTATCCCTGCTTTTTTAATAAAGGTAAAAAAGACCTTCACCTTGTTAAAAAAAATGTTGAATTTCAAAAAGGTTTTGAAGGTTTAGGAAACGCTGAGTTAACTCCGGATATGCTATACTATCTGTTTAATGTTATTCAAGAATTTACTTGCCACATGTATAACACCAAGAAAACCAAAGACGTTGATGATAGTCGTTTTCAACTATTTGCCAATAGCTACAAAGCATCTGACTTAACTCTTTACGTCACGGTTTTTATCTGGCAAGGCTAGAAACACAAATTCTAGCATACTCTTGTTAGGAGGGTCAAATTAAGAGATAGCTGCAACTTTTTTTGTTGTACGTCAGGGGGGGTCCGTTATAAGGTGGTTACTTATGGTAACCACTGTGAAAGAAGTGTTCAAATTTTTCGTTTTTTTTCCTTTATTTAAAACAATAAAGTACATAGCATATTACAAACGACAAATGTGATTATTAAAACATTGTTTTCCTTCCCTGTAGCAAAGAGGTACTTGGCATATTATGCAGCTACAAACTGTGCGTACTGGTTTGTTTTTCGTGCTACATGCACTGCATCGCCTTTTAGTACCTCTTATGGGTTGATGGTTACCTTCAGCAAGTCGTATTGATTCAGGTACCTCCTGTTTGTACTTCTTGATACAAGCACATTTAGGTGAAGACTTGCCAGAGATTTACGAAAACCTTCTCTTATTGCTGACATAGGCCGGTGCAAGCATATCTTGATAAACTTGGCGTCTAAAGTCCTTGAGTCCCTGTTCATCTAATCCTGATGTTTCGTCTTTTTGGCACTCTTTATAAATTAGGAATGCATTTACCACTGTGCAATCTAAAAAATGAGAGAATATGCGGTGCCACCACTTTTTAGATTTTCGATCAATCGCGTAGCTACCCTTCTATTGATCGAATTTGTCTACGAAGTTCATGTTTTCGTTATAATCTTTCAATGCTAGAGGGCAAGGCACTTCCACTTTCTCCCCAGTTTTTCTGTTCTTCGGACACAAACTTCATTTCTAGGATCGTGGAAATTACTTAAGACGAAAACAAAACGTTTATCTTTCCATTTCAGAAATGAAACCATTTGATTATGACTGACTGGATAATCGAACTCGCCGCGCTTTAGTTGCTTATCTGGCTTCAAATTTGGAAGGTGTTTACGCGATTCATTTACTGTTCCACATGCATATATCTTTTTATGGCGTAAATCGACCTGGAGCTCGTAGCTATTAAAATAATTGTCGAAATATACTCTATGGTTCTTGTTTTCCAGTCCCTCGCAAAATTTTTTTACGCCATTGCCTCCTAAATTAGTTTCCACCTTATTTCCGATTTTTCCTGCATATATATTGAAATTCAGACAATATCCTGAAGAAACACACTTTGTCCATACCTTGTACCCCCTTTTGATAGGCTTTTTCGACATATATTGCTTCGGACTGCTTCTACCTTTGAATTTGATCATTGACTCGTCGATAGCGATCTTGTCAGAGTGGTTGTAGTTTTTTTTTGTAAGATTCTCGGAGCATTTCTATAAAATTGCGCACCTTATATAATTTGTCATAATTCGGATCGTTCCGCGAAGGCAGAAGATTGTTGTCATTTAAATGTAAGTGTCCAAGAATCCATGCAAAAGTGTTGAATGGCATAAAATGTGATATATATTCGTCATGCAAATCAGGTGAGGACGACCAGTAGTCTCTATAACTTGGACTTTCCTTATGCCCATTATTAAATTCAGAGCAATAAAAATGGACATCTCTTCTACAATGACTGGATTGTAAGAAACTCCCTTTTGTTGAGCATATGTTATCCGTCCAAAGTAAATTAAAAATTTTGATAGGAGTCACACTACGGCTCACTACTAAATCATATATTTCGTCCGGCAAATGAGATGAAAGCTCAAAGTTATCAGGATCCAAAATTGTATACGCTTTCTTCCATTTGGGAGGTTGCAATGAATGAAATGGTAGCGGAGCAACTTGGTTAGCCGGTCTATTACTTCCAAGTAGCTGAGCTAATGGAATTTCATCGCCAGAATCAAACTCGTCATCTGACAGAAGAAGACTCTGGTCTAATAATATTGGAGACTCCTCTTCCCATTGATCATCCTCATCAGACAGATCACCACCTGCACAGCTATCATTGTCTGAAGGTATATCTTCAAACAAGAATGCGTCAATTTCCCGATCCGACAACTTGTTCTTGGCCATTTTACCTAAAAAGAGTAAATTTATTCTACCTTGCACTTCACCGTGAACTTTCTCATAATTTAGCCACTTACCGCACGGTGGTTACCGCTRCTAACCACTTTGAATAAGTCTAATTTACTTAAAAGTTTTAAAAGATTTTACTTTTTTTTTTTTGTTAATAACAAAGTACGCAATTCGCACAAAATTAAACCACAATATTTATTTTGTGCTCACAAGGGAAGATAAAATTAGCACACACAACCACGACTGTGAAGTTCACGAATTTTACTAAACATTCATAATGGTAATCGACGGTTGCTCTGTTCATTTTCAAATTTTTTTTTCATAAGAATCGCATAGCTTGCTTATTAACAGCCGACGTTACCTATGATTTAAGTAAGATGGCGCTGTGTTGTGTAAAACCTCAAAATATAGGTGGTTACCTGTGGTGGCCACCGTAACGAAAAGAGTTCAGTGAAAACTTTAATAAAAAAGTTTTAAACTTCAACGCTAATTCAATACCTCCATGTAAAGCTGAACTTTACCAACAATTCTTGAGGGCTCATTACATTTCCAGCATTTGGAAAAATACTTCACAGAAAAATCCGACGATGTTAAACCCACTAGAATATCATACGTGTTCAAGTGGTTTGGGGGAGACCACCTACCATGTTTATTTAGTGATTTTATTCAAAATATACCAGGTAATTTTATTATAATGTACTATATGCTATTTTATATTCAAATTATTCAGTTGAAACATTTATACATAATTTTCCAGACGACAACGAAGATGATGACGATGACTAAGATGATGAGCATTATGACAATAGTAATGATCCGACGACGAAAATCCGACGACGAAATTGACGAATCATAATACGATGGATAATTTATATATAAAAATGTATCAATAAAAACGAAACATATTTTCATTAATACCAATTAAGTGAATGTTGTTATAATAGTTATTATTATTGATTTATAAACAACCCATTTTCGCCATTCATTATTATAAAGTAGCAAATATAATTTTGTTCTTATACAATATTTTTCATAATACATCTATTTCCATGCAGAAATTATCGAAATAGAAGTAAACACAGTAGGTACAGATAATCACACTGTCAATATACTATATATTGTCGTCTGCCGGAGTATTATAACCGGAGTAAAAGTCTGCCGTTTGAAAAATAAATTCATGATACTATTACAAATAACATATATAAAAATTAGATTTGTTAAAATAAATGTGTTTCACAACACATCAAACGAATCTTTTTGATATTTTGGGTTCAATTGATGTCGATATATCGAATTTCAAAACTGCGACCAAAATGAAGTTGGATTGAAACCCGTAATACTAGTAGCCGCCTTAGTTATTAGTTTGTTTTTGTTTAAGGCCCATCCGTCAGATCAAAATTTTAAGGGAATATTATTAAACTATTGATTAATGAGGATTCATGTATGATTAGTGTGTCATACGATACAGTGTTGCGTTACGATACAAAGGTGAGGTTTTAAGCATGATTTAACAAAAATAAGTTACAGCTGTTCAAAAATGTGTGAAAATAATGGAGAAATTCGCCATATTTTGAAATTTTTGTGTAAAAAAGGTAAGAATGTCACGCAAGCCACCTAAGAAATTTGTGAAGTTTACGGAGATATTTGTTTATTTATTTAAAAAAACTCTTTTTCGACTACCCAATATTTCTTTGAAATACTGAAAAAATGTGCTCCCATTCTAAAAATGAATGCTGTTATTTCAAAGTAGTAACTTCAACAATTGTATAAAAACCATTTTTTGTGCTTCCATTATTATTAATAACTGTGAATATTCGATTTGTCATTGAGTTGGTGTGATGAGAAAGCTTTTCTGGGGTTAGTAAAGTCCATGTATCCAAAATAACTGTTTTCAGCTCAGAAATCGTATAAAATTAACGATAATCTAGATGTTTTAAAGTAGGACTTACATCAGAATAAAAAACATCGTGGCTATTTTCGTAAATCTCTTCCAAAAGGCCATCTGGACCATCAAGATTTTCTCATCGAAAAAAAGTTTTTTTGTAAGCGCATTGTCTACTTTGCCGCAACCGTATTATTCAAAATTTTATTTTTCTGAATGCCAGTCTTTCTTCATGTGATTTCGGACAAAACTGAGACGAGAGACTTTCCGGTGTGGTTGCAAGAGTGGCGCTTTCTGCATTTGAGCACGTAAAATATTAGGATTTCGTTTCACCGCACGCCAAATTGTTGAAACAGATGTAGAAATTTGGTTCTCTCTTTTCTCTTTCCGTATTGACGTCGTTTTATTTGATAACTGTCTACATTTTCTCCTTCCCTGTTAATAATTTCTTTTCGACCAACGTAAGTTTTCTGGCCGTAATTTTCTTTGTTATTCAGGTAATTACACACCACTGTTAATGACCTTCCCAAATTATGTTATAGCTGAAACACTCACCATTGTAAGCGTTTATAGTTGCTTTGCCTTTATTGTTATGTATGTTTTTGTGCGGCATTCTACTACTAGCTAACACAATTTAATAACATTAATTTATACCTCTAATAGTGCAATTCGCTGTCTCAAATTTGTGACTTGATAGTTCCCAGGTCACACAACTAAAAGGAACTCTTGATTGCCATTTTGAATATACAAAATACAAGTAAATACATCTCTAAATAAAGAAATGCAAGAGCTGATTAGGAAGAACAACAAAGCGTCGGGGGCCGATGGATTGCCGGCCGAGCTATTTAAACACGGCGGCGAAGAACTGATAAGGAGCACGAAAAGGAGCTGCTTTTATGCCGCGATGCCTGAATTTGGTATCTCCACGAAACTAATAGGGCTGAGTAAACTGACGTTGAGCAATACCAAAAGCTCCGTCAGGATCGGGGAGGACCTCTCCTAGGTGCAGGTGCACTTAATCGGGCAGGTGCAATCTTCTATAAAAGTATACAGCTGCTGACGTACGCCGATGATATTGATATCATTCGCCTATACACAAGCGCCGTTAGTCCTGCTTTCTCCAGACTGGAAGGAAGCAAAGTAAATGGGTCTGGTTGTGAACGAATGCAAGATGAAATATCTCCCGCCATCAAACAAACGGTCGTCGCACTCGCGACTAGGCTCCCACGTTACTGTTGACAGACATAACTCCGAAGTTGTAGATAATATCGTCTATCTAGGATTCAGTATAATCAGCAACAACAATGTCAGCCTCGAAATCCAACGCAGAATAACGCTTGCCAACAGGAGCTACTATGAACTGGGTAAGTAAAAACCAAACTCTATAAGTCACTCATTATTCCCGTCCTGCTAAATGGTGCAGAGGCACGAAGAATGACAACATCTGATGAGTTGACGTTACGAGTTTTCGAGAGAAAGGTTCTGCGAAAGATTTAAGGTCGTTTGCGCGTTTCCGCGAATATCGTATTTGATGGAACGATGAACTGTATGATGACTTTGACGACATAGTTCAGCAAATTAAAAGACAGCGGCTACGCTGGCTAGATCATGTTATCCGAATGGACGAAAACGCTCCAGCTCTGAAAGTATTCGACGCTGTACCCGCCGAGGAAAGGGAAGACCTCCACTCCGTTGGAAAGACCAAGTGGAGAAGGACCTGGCTTCGCTTGGAATTTCCAATTGGCGTCATGTTGCTAAAAGGCGAGCTGTTGTCAATTTGGCCAGCAAAGAAGAAGAAGAAGATAATGTCTTTATAGAAAAAAAGTATATATAATGTGATATTCGAGATTTTCTACTGCGTGCGGAAGGTGGGCATAAAAATAAATTAAATGCTTCTAATATTTGCTTACAGAGCACGCAATAAACTTGGTTAAAAATCCATAAAAACTGTTTTATTTTGAGCAAAAAAAAAAACAATGAAAATCTGAAATAATCACAATTTGTGATTTTTGATAAAATGACTCAAGCTAATCAAAAATCCGATCTGAACAATTGCACCATTGCCTTGGACAATTATCTATGCCTTTTCATATGATCCTATGTAAGCGCTCATAAAAAAAAACGATTTGACTTTATGTTTACATGGTATATTTTAATAAAAATTAATTAAATTAAGCCCTGTAGATAAAATATATTTTTTAAATATGTTTAAATAATAAATTTGAGGAGATTTTTTTGACATTTACTCATATTGTCCTTTTAAATATTGGTTTTTAGTGAAAGTTAAAAACGCTATCAAAAACTAATTTGGTTAAATACTTGTATTTAATACTTTTAGAGTGTTTTCCTTATATTTTGATTTGACAGAAATTTATTATTTTCTTAATAGTGGGTGTCGGTATGCTTTTTGCCTTTATAACACTTTATAGCCGGTTGAGCATACTTTCGTATAGTTTTCTACTTAAGTCAGAAGTTTCATTATACCATAAATTCAACAATCTTTTTCAATTTTTGAATGCTAATTGGTTTATGGCGTCGGTTTTGTGCTTCATAATTGTTCTCATAGGGTTGAGGTCAGGTCTTTCCAGTCCCTGAAAGATACTCAATCTCAAAAATATATTTATATTCGTTAACCTATGCAATGTAAAAAGTTTATTTGTGATAATTAATGTGTATGGAACATAAAAAACTGGAAGAAATGTTAATGTTATCCTTACCGACTTTGACCGATAACACGGTGCAGAATTATCTTGTAAAATTACTTTTCTACGTGCACAGTTAAAGTCTTTTTTTATTATTTCTGCGTACGTTGCTGAGTTAACAATACCACATAATTTTATTACTTCGCCAACACTATAATTTGTAATTGCTCCCAAACCATAATGTATGGCGACTGCTTTACAGTACTCTGAGCACATTGATCACTGTATCGTGCATTCACTCTGCGACGAACATGACTTCCGAATCTGGTCCATTAATGTTTATTTTGCTTTCGCCTGAAAAACCAATACGATTCCATTCATTTTCGGACCAATTTGCTCTTTCCTTGCTTCAATTTAGACGGGAAGAAACATTTTTGATGTAGGAAGCGGGGAATTTGCAACTCTTCGGACATTCAAATTATTTTCTTTCAACCAACGTTTGACAGTTCAGCTGCTTAGTTCTATTCGATAAACATCTTTAAGCTCTGCAGAAATTCCTGGGGCAGTTTTAAAGCGTTCCCTCAAAGATATTCCCACCAAACCTCAGTGGTCTCGCTGATTCGTCTTCCTTCGATGTCCGCTTCCAGGCTGGCGAAGTACACTGTTAGTTTTCAAAATTTTTCCACAAACTTCCCCACTGATGATTCGTTACAACCAACTTTGTGAGAACATTTGTCACCGGTTTCTTTTTAAACACAATTATACTTTCTGATTTGCAGCCAAAACCATCGTTTCAGTTTAAATTGACTTATTTATCAAAATCTCAAAAAATTATATGAAATTCAATTAAATTTTTGTACTTTAAGCCCAACAAACATTAAGAAATTAAAATAACTGTCCTTTGATTACGGGATTTTCTCTTAAAACCCAGAAAATCACAAAAACGGGAGTGTAGCTTCCTATGAAAAATACGTGTGCTAAATTTATGCATAAGAAAAACGGGATTTCGCTTAATACACCATACAAAGATCTCTTTGTCCATTTATAGCACTTACGAATATTATAAGCTTACTCACTTTTATTTTATTTCTTCTTGTATTAAACAGAATATCGAATAGTGAATAAATATAAAATATTAGAAATAATGATGCTTTAATAAGCAGGCATATCAGACCGAGTTGTACGAAATCCATAATAGAGAAAAATATTGAAAAAAGAACATATATTATTTAAAAGTAAATTTGGGTGTCACAACTATATCTCAGAAGTGTTATAATCAACAAATGACTTCAAATAAGATACATACAAACAACGTTTTATAAATTCTTATAACAAATGTTTCAGTTGTAAATAAATGTCCTGTCTAAAAGGATTAGTTGTAAGCAATTGAAAAGGAAGTCTACGGATTTCATCAGGTACATTTTCTTGTAGATCCAATCTACCCGGATGAAACACATGTTGATCTGTGATTCTTTCATAGTCAAAACCTTTATTTTTAAGATCAACTAGCTCAGCCAACGAAGGATATTCGCCCATTTCGAGCATAGAAAACCTGTATAAAAAACGGGACAAATTTAGTATAGTATTTTCCAAATTTAAGTGTGTGCCTCACGTAGGAAAATCTTCACGAAGATGATGTGTTCGCACCTCATCCTGAAAATAAATTTGCATTTATTTATTGAACCGAACATTACTGGCTTCCAGTTGTATATGTGTGCATATAAAAATCCCTGTCTGATTTAAATATTAGAAACGCAAAAGTTTTAAAAGAAAATACCTATTTATTGGAAGAACCATATTAGTTCAACTAAAATAACTATTCATTTGGTCAAACTTGTCAGCACTAGCACACAAATTTTGTAAATAAATTTATTTTAATAACTTAGATTTATATGTCAATTATTCATGAATTTAAATTAAATATATATATACATATAACAAAGAACTTAAGTATTGACATTAACAGTCCATAACATACATATATACAAGTAACAACTTCCGAAAGGTTTAATCATGTAAAAATATTCGCTTAATTTTTATGCACATTATATATATATACATGGCTACATTATTGAGAACTGTTCACCTTATCAGATTTCAACCATTGTTCATCGTAAAAAGCAAATCCTTTTTCCACCAACTCTCTGTTAATTTGTAACACTTCATTTCGATTCGAATCACATAAGACCATGTGAATTATGCGTTTCTATAAATGAATTTAAATTTTAGAATTATCGCACTACAATAAGTCAATACTACCTTTTCATTGATCTCTGAGACTTGACCATAAAGCATTAACTCAGAAGACAGGGACAAAAAATATTGGATTGACTCCGGGCTCCAGTGATAATTATTGGGACAAATATGGGACAATGATCCGCGAATAGCTTGTTTTGGCAATCTTGCGAACGAGGTCAAGAGGAATTTTATGTTGCTAACAGGTACATTCGAAACCGTGCCATAATCTACAAAGAAGACCTGAAAGTAACACCTGTGAATTAATATTTACCATAAAATAAAAAATTAATAGTAAATACCTTTGCTTTATTCCCAATAACTGAAGTTAAAATTTCTGCACGATGCCATAGTCCTTTGTAAAGAGCTGCACACACTTGGCCAGGGCTTACACAAACACTAGGTATGCAGAATATTTCAGGTTCCAGTGATGTATAAAATCGTCTAAATACATTCAAATTTTAACCATGTTATATTAACAAATATAAAAAAAATACTTACTCAATTTGAAGCATTAGTTCATCCAATTCATGGTGTTTTTTGTAAATATGAAACCAAAATTTGTAAGGGCTGTGAATCTAGATTTAAAATAAAAATTAGTATACCAATAGTGAAGTGAATTATATAATAATGTATTACCTCTGATATAAAAATTCCAATGATAGAACCTCGAATAATTTGGTCCGAAATTTTATAAGATGGGATCTTCTTACCGAAGGTCATGGTATTTTCCGGAAAATCCATTCGGAATACTAGGCTATTCTGTAAAATTACAAATATTCATAACTTGTTACACATGTCTTTTTTACAAATTTACGGATATGAATACACATTTTTAAAAATAAAAAAAACAATACATACAGCTGCGAAGGCTGGGACTGCTTCTTCAATGTCATCTATGTGACTTTTTTCAAGTGAATTTTTTAATGACAACGGTTTAAAAACGTGTTTAACAGATAGTTCGTCATCTCCGTTCTCGTTATTATTTGAAATTTCAGTGAAATTTTGTTTTCCATTTTCTACAGTTTTATTTCTTGATGGATCTACGTCATCGCGTATTTCACACATACCAAAGATTTTCCATAAATATTCATCTTGGTTTAGTTGTGTTAACGGAGGTCTGCCCAAAATAATATTTTGTTCTACCTCAGAATGTGAAATTGTTTCATGCATTTCATGTTTGGAGTGTTTGATTTGTGCAAGTGTTTCAGATATTTTATGTATGGGTTTGTTGCTTTGTAGAATGTTTCCAGGTATCAAATGTAAGGGTTTGTTGATTTCGTTCACATCATCAGGAAAGCTTTGCCCAGAAAATTGTATTGGTTTTTGTTCAACTCTTTTAATCATAAACTTCGAAGTGTCAAGCGCTTGACACTTTATTACCGTATTCCGCGGGCCACAGCGTGATATAAAATGACTGAGACGAATATTACTTGAAGGAAGAGTATTATTGCTTGTTTTCTTAGAACTTCTTTCTACTTTCTGTCCGGCAGAATGTGGTTTATCAAAGTTAGAAGCATTTACTGGTATTATTTTTTGTTTTGATGACTTTGGTTTAATTCTTGTCTTTTTCTGCTCACTTACCATCTTATGTATATGAGCAGATTTTTCATTGAGAACAATACCTACAGAAGCTGAAGGCCCATTTCCGTAAACCTAAAAATAAATAAAATAAAACAAAACTTAAAAATTTACTTTATAGCTTTATAGCTTTATAGATCCAATATTTACAWTAACCGTATCAGGAATAGAACGAAGGAACGACTCTAATGTTTGGAAACCAAGCTTATGATGAGGTATTCGTTGGCCCTCAATGTTTCTATAGTCCCGATTAAGTTCATCAATCGTAATTGCTTTAGGACATGAAATGACAAGCGATTTAATTATTGCTTTTACTTCTTGTAAATATCCAATTTCCATTATCCTATTTTTATGTACAAATAACTTAGGCACAATCAAAAAATAAAGCCCTTTAAACCAAAAAACAACACATAACTGTAAACAATTGAGATGAGATAAGCATATTAAGCCATAACCGATATTTTCCAGTGCTTCCTCTTCATGTAGTTGGGTGTCTCCACAAACAATTTTAGATTTCTAAAAACCTATACTGCAAGTAATGTTGTCTCCATCTTGTATTTGCAAATTAAATGTTTTACCAGAAATTTGGAGCGGAAACATTTATTAATGATTATGGTATCTTATTATAGTAAGTGCATAAAAGCATAGCCAACTTCAATGACAATAGTGGCATTCTCTTGCTCTTGCAAAACGCTTGCACGGTGCACGGGAATTGCGGAAATTTCCTCTAGGTTCAATGGCACAACAACAAACACACTGAGAAAATTATTTGCAATGGCTGTAAAATATGTCAGACCAAAACCCATGTTTATTTTCCTGCCGTCATGTATCACTAGATTCTGTAATGAGTGCTCTCTTGTCGTTGTATATTTCGGTATAGGATTTTTGCATTTTGTGTCGTCGTGCAATCTTGCAAAAGCAAGATAATCCCCCTATTGATAATTGTCAATGAAAACTCATCGAAAACGCACATTGTCGATCCGAACGACTTAGATTCCACAACCCACAAATGTGTTTTCAAAATGTTTTCTATGTCGGTCCGAACATAGTATAACTTAAATTTAAATTTCACTGATTTCCTTTGTAAGAAGACCCTGCAAACGTGTAAGCGATTTGTTATTGTTCACTTTTGCATTCGTTAAAACATTTGTTACTTTTGTTGAGAGAGTGGGAAAAAAATAACACTTAGCTACTTGATATTCAATGGTTATCTCGCTCTAACCAATGGCAAATATCGCATGCTGAAGGCAGCTTTCTAACACAATACATACATTTGTTAGCAAATCTCTTTACAGTAAGTTAAGGGTAACAAATTCTTTTGTTAGCGCATAGCTTACCTGTGTGTTATGGATAACAAAAAGTATTTGTTTATAAGTATTATTTTAAATTTTGTAATATTAAAATCGAAATAATGAAATATTTACTTAAACTAATAATTTGTCTATTATTATTACATTCGGCAGGAAAATAATACAAGATTAAGTTTATTTCAGTATAAAAATTATAATTCTAAAAATTAATATTTGTAAAAGTAAAATTAGAAGCTTCAACTTAAAACTAATATGTACAACTTAGAACTAATATATATAGGTAATAACAAGAAAACTTAAACTTAACTTAAAACTTAAAAAAAAAGGCTAAACCTTAATTTTTTTTTTTTTAACGCCGCAATCGTTAATACCACAAATCTCGCCGCATAATATACCCAACTCGATTTGAAACGGATTGGAAGTTACACATCTCTGAATAATGAAATTTAATAGATGTGACTGCCCCTAATACCCGAGACAGATACGTAATAACTATACCATATATTGTACAAATACCACATGTGTGTCACCAAATACTAGCAAAATCCCATATGAGGAATAGTTAGGTTGTTCACGGTAAGGTGGTTATCGGGTTATTAGATTAAAAATAACCTCTATGCTCCGTGAACATCTTATATTGTATGGTTATTTACTTATTTTTACAAAAACAGTTGATCAATGTTTACAGTTTAAGTTCAATGAAATTTCTACTTATAAAATGCCTAAACAAAGTTTAAAAAGCAACATAATTGAATTTAAAATAAGTTCTGCTATTCAGGAAATGGACTTTATTGAAGATATGTGCTTATTAAATAATCCGAATTTTAAGGGCTCAAAAAATTTTTCTTATAAAATTTGCAGACATCTTGCGCCCTGAACAGTGTCACAATGCAATTGTAAACAAAAAACAACTGTTAATAGCAGAATTTCCAAAAAGAAAATATAAATGGAAATGCCATTCGCTTAGTTTTATTTAT
This sequence comes from Bactrocera latifrons, assembly GCF_001853355.1. NCBI lineage: Eukaryota > Metazoa > Arthropoda > Insecta > Diptera > Tephritidae > Bactrocera > Bactrocera latifrons. Next base: position 727,100 of record NW_017534864.1, read on the forward strand.
TTTTTGTGCTGCCATTTAGTAAAATTCCAACGACTTTCTACTAAGACTGGAAATAAGCAAACAACCACATAATCTGTAAACAAGGGCCTAGGTTGGTCAAAGTTGGTTATTTTTTCATACTGCAATTTGTTGTTGTTTACTCAATCTCATAACCACTTAACCCGATAACCACCTTATCGTGAACAGCCTAAGTATTTTGCTCTTAACAATAATGTGATGTTTCATTGTGGTATTTGTATAAACAGCAAACAAACAGGTGACAAACTTTGTAAAACCTTTTACACACACCTGTTTGAAATATTCTGTCAAAATTACTTAAAAAATTAATTAATGAAATGGAAAACTAAACATTTTTCACAATTTTTCTTAATGAAAAGCAGGAAATGCCTCATTTTATGTGAGAATTTTAGAGAGACTTTAAGCAAATCGCTTTTCTGCGATGAAAATATATTAACTTTAGAGTATTTTAAAAAATTGAACTTATTTTGTCAATAAAACACAACAACATATTTATTGTTTAAAATTTTTTTTGACACATTGCCTTGTGTGTCACCAACATAGTAAACAGAATACCATGTTACAGTTTACAAAATTACTTAAATCTAAGTGTTTTTGAACCTAATTTTTACATATATATATGCAAATCAGTACCATTTATGTCGCCAAATACTGCTTGCAATGCTCTCATATGCTCCATCAACATATCTGTTTTTTTGAGAGTCCTCCTTCAGAAAGGGGATCCACCCAAGTATAAGATGAACAATTTTCTGAATTGTCACAAATTGTTGTCTTTACCAAGTTTGTGGCAGATGTACCCTGCCAAATTCTCAAGTCCGTCGTTGTTGAGAATCTTCACGTCATCAATTTTTTTCAGTTGGGCCAGCGGAGTTTAGATCTATTGAAAGACGTTAAAAATATTACCTGCAAAAATATAATAAACATACATATATGCGTTTAAATAAATGGAATAAATTTTTTGTTAAGTTTATTATTATAATTAGGATAAGAAACAGTGGTAAGTATACAAAAACTTAGTTTGTATATAAGTATATATTTGCACTTGTTAACATCAGTTCATTTTTATATTAAAATGTTTTCTGTAGCTTTAGGTTTATAATGCTATGTACTTTTAATATTTCGATAATTACCGGTTAGAGATTTCTAAAACGTCCTGGTTTAAACCAGACTATATCATTTTCTGTCGTTCATTAATCTCTACAGGAGCAGTGGTTAACATGGGAAAAGCGCTAGGTAATAACTTCGTTGGATTCCGCGAGCTTAAACCTGCAAGAGTGTTTGGTTATAAAAGTAAAATTATTGTAATCAAAATGATATAATTACCCATTTTAAACTGCTTCTGCAGTTGCAATCGAACACTGCGCAACGCATTTAAAAAAATATAAAATTCCTCACTTAATACTTCACTCCAAAGTACAATTCGAATTCACATTCAAAGGCGCGGGCGAATAATAAGTCAACCGTGACGTCAGCAAGAACAGCTGACTGAAAGCAAACAAGCGCATTGCGTAATCTCTTTCTCTATCATTCTTAGAAATAAAGTGCCATAAAGTTGAGAGATTTATTTAACAATCAATCTCAAGAGAGAGTTACCAGGTAAACGATTTGATATAAATATAACTGTGTTTGCTTCACAATTCGACAGCCTTATATGGTAAATCTTCTACCATACAACTAGGAATATCGCTATCTAGTTGATTCTAGCTATTTATAGCAAAAAAAGCCCAGTGTGCTCCACTCATCGATTTTACAGCTAACAGCATGATTAAAAACCAAACAAGAGTTCTTTTTTGGTAAAGACTTTAACGGAAGGATTGTTGCTAGATATTGAGAAAACCATTTTTCAACATTTTGCTGATAAAGTTCTGGTTATGCCCTTTACCAGACGTTGAGTTAACGGCGCTGAGGACAAAAAATCTGAAAACAGAAGAACTGATTTCCACTTTATCTTAAATTGATTTAATTTTTTTTTGTAGCTTTTGCTTAATGCTTATGCACAAATTACATAAATATGGAATTTTAAAATTATATATAGAATATTTTCAACGAATATTAAGATGGTAAAAATTAAATATATTCCCGGAAATGATATTCAAAGATTTTGTCAAAGCCCAAAAACAACAATTTATCAAAAGTAATTGGTTTCACAATTTCAAAATCAGTCGTTTTGTTTGTAAACAGAAAATTCGTTAGTTAAATAAGAACAATTCAAGAATAGCATCCACATTTGGCTGTCAATGCCGCATTCGGATTGAATGTGTGCTATTGGTGTTTTTATTAAATGTCAGATGTGACAATTGGCAGCATTGCTTGCCAATTGACCGCTCTCTTTCTTTTACTTCCTTTTCTTACCGAGCAAGCAGCAAAATGTCGAAGAGAGGTAAAAATAATCCGGAAAAATCGTGAAATTTAACCGAAATATTTATTTTATTATTGTGTACATTTGTTATAAAAATGTGTACTAGTGTATAGTAATCAATATTTCAATTGTGTGTTTTAGGACGTGGTGGTACCGCGGGTGGAAAATTCCGCATCTCACTTGGTCTGCCAGTGGGCGCCGTGATGAACTGCGCTGATAACACAGGTTCGATACCCTTTATTTATTCTGTTTAAATCTCATTAATTTTTAAATTGTACTTTAGGCGCAAAGAATTTGTTTGTAATTGCTGTACATGGTATTCGCGGTCGTTTGAATCGTCTGCCAGCTGCTGGTGTAGGTGATATGTTTGTAGCCACAGTGAAGAAGGGTAAACCTGAGCTAAGAAAGAAAGTAAGTTTTTGGATTAAAGTCACCTTATTAATTGTGTGAATTTGTGTATTTCATTCTATAAGAGTATGCTTGAGAGTTGAGGAAAAGGGTTTAACTTGTAAAGTGAATGACAAGTATTACATATCAATCCAATTAGGCTTAGATTCTCGAAATAATAGTATTTTGAGTCTGTAGAGGAAATTATAAATGATAATATGTTTTGTGTGCATTTTGTAATTTACTCGGAATAATTTTTATCTTACACTTGCGACAATGTTTTGGATTCAACACCGGGTTCGGTAATTAGAGTAGAGTGAATTTTTTTCGAAAATTTTAGATTAGCATCCCCCGATTACAGGGTTATGGATAGGGGCGGTTCTTCAAAGATATATTTATATTTGCCACTGACTAATGGGTTTATGGGATATTTGCGTTTAAAGTTAGAAAATTCAAAAATTTAAAGGGCGTACTTCAATTTATAATACATTTTAAATTTTACATCTGATAACACTCCACTAAATTGTGGCTTGGGGTAAAGTTTAGAATAGCATCCCCGGATTTCGGGGTAAAATGGGTATGTACGGATAGAGGAGGTCCTCTAGATTAAGAAAATGTATATATATAGTTGCCGCTGATTTATGGTTTTTGAGATATTTGCATTTAAAGTTCAAAAATTCAGCTACTAAAAATGCGTGTTTTCCCATTTATAATGAATTTTATGGATATAGTTTTAACTTTTATATCCATTAACGCTTCACTAAATCGTTTCTAACTATTTATTTTATATTAAATGGTGCAAAATTTATTAAACATTTAACTTTGTTCATTAATTTTTGGTCGTACAATAACAAAGGGTTTCATTCCAACTAAAAATCAGTGCTACCTGGCGTTCATATTTTACAGAAGTACCGAAAGAAAACAAATAATAATGACAGGWTATATATATATGTGACCTGGTCTACGGAAAGGGGGCTTAGGTATCTAAAAATCCAAAAATCAATTTTCACTTTTTAGTTGATTCGGATGGAAGATGAGATTTTTAACAGCTGTTTCCCAGAAAACTAGTTTTCGCACGTTAGCTACCTTTTCGTAGACCAGGTCACATATATATTTCCGCATAGAATTCCTTTCTGCATTGGCGGCCTTCGGTCGCGATTCAAAAAATAACCCTCGGTCGGAACAACACCTGGGCGTACTCAGTTCGTGCCGCACTTAAAAAAAAACCCTCAGTCGGACCAACACTCATTTTTTTTGCGTTGAACTAATTTTTGCGTTGGCAGCCTTATTTATCAAGATATTGAAAATTCTGAAAGATTTTACATTACTCATCACACGATAATGAATTTAGTTTTGACGTCGTAATCTTTCTTTTTTATTATTCTTATTCCATTACAAAATATGGTAACACTAATTTTTTGCTTGTTTACAACCACTTTTTTATTTTATGAACAAAAGGATTTTAACTAAAGTTTGATATGGAATTAAAGTTATTTTTGCTCTATTCAATATAAAATAAATGATAAGAAACGAATTGGTGTAGTGTTAGTGGATATAAAAGTATAAAATGTAAGTGTAAAATGCATTATAAATCCGAGAAACACCCATTTTAAATAGTTGATTTTTTGAACTTTAATTGCAAAAGCCATAAGTCAGCGGCAATTATATTTATACATATCCTTGATCTGGAGGACTTCCTCTATCAGTACATACCCATTTTAACACCGAATTGCTGAAGATAACTTTGGCATCACGGGATAAAATGGACATGTGCCTACAGAGGAAGTAACACGCATTTTAAATAGTTGATTATTGAACTTTAAATGGAAGTATCTCAAGAACCATAAGTCAGCGGCAACTATATATACATATATTCTTGATCTGTAGGCTCTCCTCTATCCGTACATACCCATTTTAACCTCGAAATGGGGGGATACTATTCTAATAGCACAAACAGCCAAAAACGTAGACCCGTGGCCCGTGTCAGCGGATACTCAACTTAGATGTGTACAAAAGTATATACATATGTATGCGTATTGAGCAATGGCAACACTGTTCATATGACAACAAACAAAGATGGCTGATTTCTGCGTTTTTACCACGGGCTCAACTTTTGACACATTTTGCTCGCTAAGGAAGGAAAAGGAAGGGAGTACCGTTTTTGGCTGTTTCTGCTATAAATCGCAGGCAATTTTTTTTATAATTTTTGAAAATTTTTTTGGTTTAGCATTGCTTTTATTTTATATCCGGTCATATGATTTTGTTCGGTTAGATAGAGGTCCGAAGACCGTGCTTCAAGTCATTCCTTTGTTTAACATAACACATCATGTGAGTACAGAAAAGCAATTGCAATAACAAGCTTGGCAAATTTCTTTCCACTCATTGTTTCAAAACTACAGGAAAAGACAATAAAGGCAAAGGAAATTAAATTCAAGTCATATTGCAATGTGTGTAATAAAACATTTAAAAATTTTTCCATTATATTTGTGCATATTGTTATTATTTATTATTGACTCATAATATTTAAGTAGTAGTTAATAATAGAAAATATTTTAAACATTTGCTGTAAACATATAATCGGCATGTGCTATTAGGCAATAACGTTAATGTTTTACATGGCATTGCCTTTCAAGCATCTTAAGTTTGTTTGTGTTTTTGGCATTCATTGCTATTCAAGTGCAATGCTCACCTTGCTGTAAATGATATCAAACACGTTAGTACAATATGTCGCTCGTTGTTTCGTTGTAGATATCAAGTGCACTTGCGCAGCAGTCTAATGCCGCCCAATCTACCATGTTATCTATTCGAGATTTGCGTTGGGTTATTATCCTGTTGATTGACCCATACCATGGAAATATCCTTTTTGACTAGGAAGTAGGATAACGCCCAAGAGCATCATTTTATCTGAATCTTTATCCCTCTTAAAGCTTTGGTATATCCAATTCTGGCATTAAAATTTTCAACTGCTTCAAATAATCGCGCTCGTGTTTTATATTCATTTAAAATGAATACAAATTTATTTTCATTAAGTGTTGATAACGCCAATAGGAATGACTAATTGCCATTCGTTTTTGCGCTTTAAAAATAAGATCGATCTTTACTGAACTGAAAAAATTATGTCTCATTAGTTCATAAAATGTGAGCAACTGACAGAAGTTTATCTAAAAATGTTTTGGCAATTTACAGTACCCACTTTTCTGTACAGCACTTATCAAGGACTTTGTTTGTTTAGGTTAGCAAAGATCGGCATTTTTCTTATCTATCTACTAGAAGCTTATCGAAAGTTTGTTTGTGCCTCCTCTTATAGGTTTCCAGCGACCAATTTTTGCAGGATAATATCATTGCTGTTATTAACTCGGCTATAATCGCGTAAGCGGGGTCTACGCCAGTAAAGAAGAAATAATATCATTGTGTAAATAACTTCCAATTGTTGTCTCATATATTTTTTCTGAAATGTATTTTTAATAACTATCCTTTGGTCTATAACTATCTCGGTTTTAAAGGATTAACCATGATTTAAACATCCCATTTGCTCAAATTCGCCCTGGGATAAGAATGTTATAAGGTAATAACACTTGTTTAGCCCAGATCCGAAAATTTGATGTCGGTGTCGGGGTATAAACCGCTTTTTTGACTTCGTTCTCATTTTTTTCAAACAGGTTGTTTCAGGCTCAAAGCAACAAAATGCCGTAAACTTGCTAATATACGCGAAAAACAAAAATTGGAAGAATAACGTTATTGTATGAAGAGAAATGCAAAATTCCTCATATACCATATGTACATTTTTACATAAAGCTAATATATTGTACATCAATCGGACCCATACACTTTCTTGTTTGTACACCTGATGATAGTTCTTATTTCCTTAATAAACATTCGAAGCTAATTATGTTTTAAAATTAAAAACAGAGCTGACACAATTATGTATTTCTGCATAAATTGCGTTCCTTTCAATATGGATTTTTCTTCTTTTCTAAAAGAGTAAAATTGTCACTGTAGACACTTTAATACCGTGTGGTATTAAAAATTGTCCAAATATAATTATTTGGTATATATGGTAATAATAAATGTAAAACGCATTATATGTATTAAAGAGTGTAGGAAATTAAAAAAATATCCTTTTAATAATAATTATAATTTTTTCTTTTAAGGTTATGCCAGCTGTTGTTATCCGACAACGTAAACCATTCAGAAGGAGGGATGGTGTTTTCATATATTTCGAAGATAATGCGGGGGTTATAGTGAATAATAAAGGTGAAATGAAAGGTTCTGCTATCACTGGACCTGTTGCGAAAGAATGTGCTGACTTGTGGCCCCGTATTGCATCTAATGCCAGTTCAATCGCATAATGTTTTAAATAAATGATATGATACCAACTAAAATATATCGCATTGTTTATTTCAATTACATATAAATGTAATATACAAATATTTTTTATTTGAATTATTTTGACGCTTCAGTGCGACATGTAGGTTTAGGTCTTGTAATTTCCAGTGAAATTTTTCCATTGGCTCCTTTGAACAAGGCGTAACATATTTCGAAAGTGCACCCCTCCAAAGAATCGCCATTGAATTTGGTTATGATATCACCACGTTGTAACTTATTATCAATCTCAGCGTAGCCAGAAGGTATCTGAAAACGAGTTGTAAACAGTAAAATTCAATATTTCATATAACTATCCAACATTCTTAAAAATTCTAAGCAACTACATTCTTCCATTCATGGCGTTGTGAATCTGAGTATTTTATAACTTTACTTGATTTGTAATCCAAATTTCTATCATTTATGATTGCATATTTATATTGAGTTTCAGTAAAAAAACTTACAATTTCGGAAATTGTGCAGCCGCGATCATTTGGTGCTAATGAAAGCCCCAAGTCTTTTCCTGGTTTCTTTATAAATTCAACATTGAACTTTTCCACTTCCAACGGGTCAGCTCGGAATACTTGGAATGTTACAACTTTCTCGTACGTTGTGTGGAATATTTGGTGCACTTTTAGCGTCGTCATTTCACTGCAATTCACTGGCTTGCTGTTAACTTCCACTATATGGTCGAAAATATTTAGGCGTTTATCTGCTGCTATCGCTCCATCAGGATAGATGTGGGTTATAATACATCCGGTCTGCAAAATAGAATAGATTAAAATTTAAAGATTAAATAAGGACGATCGGCTGAGTCAGATTAAGGCCGAAAATTAGATACTTTTGCAGTCATTTTTGTCTTTTAAATCAGCCGGAGAAACGTTTATCAATTTATACTCTTGCAACAAGTTGCTACAGAGTATAATGTTGTTGTTGTTTTAACGGAGTATTAATCTCCGTTAGGATGGTAAGAGTTATCCAGGTTGTCGCCGACATCATCCAGCGGGAGGCACAGAAAACGTGCTGTTTCGACGGGGTCGTACCAAAGGGGAAAGGGTGTTAGATGGGTGGGGTTGGTAGGGCATGCAAAGAGGTGGTCAGTATCATGCGGAGACTCTTGCATACAGGACATACGTTGGGTATGTCAGGGTATATTGTGGATAAGTAGGAGTTTAACCTGCTACAATATCCAGAACGCAGCTGCGCTAGGGTCGCCACTTTTCTCGCGGCAACTTGAGCTCTTCGTCTGCGATGGGTGGTGATTTGACTTCAAGAACGCCATTTACTGGAAAGGAGTTAGTGAAGGTGTTGATAGCTCCACTGTGAATGGCGGTCAGGGCCTGTAGGAAGTTAGTTGCGTCCGAAGTCCGGTCGGCGTACTGTTCAATGTCGTCGACGTAGGTAAGAAAAGACCTCTTGATGCGGTCGTTTGGGGAGTGATGGAGCATAGACTATCAAAATTACACCTAAAATCTTAGGATTATTGACAGGCGGAATTTTGACGCCATCGACTGCAATTTTGTGCAGCCGTCGGTTAACACCGCTTGGTTTTGTCTACCGAAAGGTGCAGTGTAAATTTCCGGCAAAATAGCTCGCGGGTCCGAAGAGGCATGACCATTAAATTGAACTTCAATTCGGTCATCATGTCTCTTCGGGTTAGACAAAGCCTTGACAGAAGCCCAAAGTTTACCGGCACTGGTGGAGATGTTGCAGAAATTTAGGTGCTCTATCCATTTCGTCCGCTTATACTTTTTTAAAAATCGTCGAATCTCAAAATTGAGCTCCCTTATTTCTGTTCTTAGTGAATTCTGTGAAGCCGACCCAGTTAGCTTTGTTAAAGCTATCGATGGTGCGGTGTTATGGGGGGCAGACTTCTGCAGCGTGGGGCAATGTACGACTCACTCCACTCATGCGTGGTGCGCAGGCTGGAACACGCCTGGAAGTGACACCAGCCAGTGCAGGGATTGCACTTGACTGATGTGACGTTCCGACGTATGACGGTCTGACACACGAAACAGACTGTGCGAGGAACCAGTTGTTGGTGTGTGGTTCACGCACGAGGAATGGAGCGAGATGAAGGTTTGGGGAGGAACAAGTCAGAGGGGAGCTATGTTGTCCTGAGCTCCTGGCGACCGTGGGGATCCTCTGTTGGCTACTCAGGGTTGCAGATGTGCAGATTGCACAGCAGTAGAGGCTAGCGTCGCAGTATTGCGTTGGCAACATCGGACCAACGTAATTCGTGGTCCACTCCCTATTAGTCTTAAGGCCTGAGCAGGTCGTATGTTGGTTTCATCCTTTGCATGTGTTATACCTCACCGAGGTGGACTCAAAGCCATCACGAGTTAGGAGGATACAGAGCAACTCTGCTGCAAGGCATTGCTCTGATGACATCCGACATTTAACTTTTGCTTAAATAGTGCGCTTCAAGTATGTCACCTTATGACCAAATAATTATGAATAATAAGAGTATGCCTATTCCGTCAAGAATGAGTTGAATCGGATCAATAAGAAAAGAAGAGAAGAAATTTTGCCCCCTTATATCTAATAGAAAGATTTTTGAACTTCCAGTTGACTTTATATCGCATGTATCAGCAAATGTATGAGGTATTTTAATAAAATTGAGGCAGTGTGTTTTCAGGGTGAATTTAACTTACAAACCTTATGCGTCTGAAGATATTTGCCCGCCTTTGATTCCTTGGGAAGATATTGACCGATATGGCTACTAAGACAACCGCGTGCACATATCCGGAATGGACCCGGAGTTTTGTCCAGCAGAGGACTGTCAACTAGGCTACATTCTTAAAAATTTTTTGGAGAATGGTTTATTCCGTTTCAATAACGAAACATCAACTACTAACTCGTTAATGTATATGGCCTATGTATTGGAAACGGATGCGAATATTATCATTTTCAGTAATTGCGGACATAATAGGTATCGACGGGCTTCGAACATTCCTAATCCCACATTAACAAAAACTTTACCTAAATATGGCCATTCCGCGCCTCTTCTAAAATTTTCGAACTGAACTCTGTAAAAGACTGATATCTAGTATACCTAATGTAACAAGTAAATAACAGGTTTAAATGTGTAGCAAATAATATAACGGATTAATGGCATTAATCAGATTTTCAGATGCAGTTCCTCTGTTTCTACCCGTTTGGTCGTTAATTTTACGTCATTAACCTGGAAATTTCGCATGTAAATGGAATATGGTGTGAAAAAGTGGTAGAAAATTTCTGAAATCTTTGTCGCTCAAAGAATGAATGGGTAAATCCGTTAATTTACGAAATCAGTCTTAAATCGTGTCATAGAAAGAGGAGAAATAGTTTTAAGAATACAAAAAGAAGAAAATCTTTGAGCAACTCCACGTATCAGCAATCATGACTTAGAATGCTTACCTTGACATGGTTGTTTTTGCCTCCAACAACTATGACTCCAAGAGGTTTCTTTTCAACTTTCAGTTCAATAAGTATTTTCTTGTTGACTTTGATTTCCGCCACGGAAGGATCCTGTGGTTTTTCAGCTTCTATTTTTGCTTCTGTTTGGATTATAAATGTTACCGGTTTAAATTTTCTTTCTTTAATAACCAAGGTTGGAAGACAATAAAATTTCTGAATGGAAAAAATGCAAACCTTCTTTTTTCTTTTCTGCAGCCTCTTTTTCGGCCTTGAGAGCTTCCTCCGATTTTAGAGTCAACAAAACAAGTGTTACTATACCCTCAGCGCGCCTTATTAGTGCGACGGCCTTAAAATATTGAAAGTATTTGTAAGTTTATAAAGTTTTTTCTGATTTACTTGTATTTCTCTATCTGCAGGTACATATGTATGCATGTATGTATGGCTAACCACGCTGAATATGAGCCAGAAAAATAGCTGAGTTTAAAACATTATACATAATTTTCAAGAATATGTGATTCGTACATACAATATTTCTCAAGTATTCAAGAAAGTTTAAAATTAACTTTACATTGACTCCGCTATGATAATGATATAATACTTAAAATGAAATTTTTTATTATTTTGTTAAGACATATGATCTCATTAAACTTTTATAGCCTAGACTGTATAATATAATATAAATCCTATGGAAAGCCATTAACGTGAGTAAGCTATAGCGACCCAACTGAATAGGAACATAAAAGGGTGAAATCCGCAGTAAGAAAGTGACTTAGCAAGACGGAATCGTTATTTTATTATCAAATGGTTTTTGTCCATTTGACAAGTCATAATGATAATACATATAATATAAATCTTCATTTTTGTAGTGAAATAGAAAAACCACTTTTTTTGCTTCCGATATTTAAAAGCTATTAATTTCAAAAATACCTCATCGTAATTTGATTCCAAAGTGACATCTTTGTTTACAGCTAATAACATATCACCGACTTTTACTCCAGCCTGTAAGGATGTGTATTACTGATTTATTTGTACAAATAAAAAAGATAAGACTAAGCAATATATTACCGCTACTGCATTGGATTCTTCACGCAAATCGGATATGAATATGCCGTTGCCCACTTCGACATGTTTTCCATATATAACCATAATTCCTAAAAATCCTTCCTTTTTAACTTGTACTGAACGGGCATTGGGATATAAATCAAATAAAAACTTGGTCTGCAAAAGATTAAGAAAATAACACGAGTAGATATTATTCAAAAGTTAACACATGCTTATATACATACATATATATATATATGTATATATAAACTGGCTTCACAAACGTTGACTAAAATGTAAGAATAACAAAACCATAACCATGGTAAAACTTTAAGTCATCAGTGATAAGATAAGTTTCACCCTTGTTTCATAATATTTCTTTTGCACAAAGTGTACATGTTTAAACTTTGCTATGATACATTTTAGAAGTCAGTCTGTATTTGAACTATCAGTTTATATTGCCACTTACATCATCGACTTCCTTGGGGAACTTCTTTATGGGCTTTACCGATATACCTTCATCATTGTCTTTTCTGCGTGATGTTACAAGGATAATTCTCTCGGTGTCGATGTTTTTGAATATCACTGAGGCATTCAAATGGCAACGGTTCTGTAAAACATTTCCGTTCACCTCGAGTATCTCATCGCCCGGTTTTATATCCAACGAAGCTAATAGGCCATTGGCATTTATTCCAGCTACAAAGCAAGCCATTTTTCTTCTATCCTTGTGGCCGGCTAAGGCCAATCCTAGTGAGGTATTCGGCGCGCGCGTCACTTCTATTTTCCGCAAATCTTTCATTAAATTATAACGTTTCTTGATTTTCGCTGTGACAATAAAATATTCACATATACATCCAAATCCGAGAAAATCCTAAATAAATATTCATCTTCATACCCATTGTGTATCCGAACTCATCGGGTTGTTCTTTGTCTCGTTCTTTCTCTTGTTTATTGAGTTTGCAATTTCCGGCGGACGCTCGATCAATCTATAATAATTTATTATGTGTAAGTGTTAAATTAAAAATTAAAATGCTAAATCAAACAGCTTTCAATATGGCAACTTGTTGCTAGCTAAGAAGAAATACTTATACAGTCAGGGAGTTTTTGACTAACTCCTAACTAAAGGTGGTGAACTGAGAACTAAATTGAACCAAAGTCACATCGATTGTAAAAAAATACATATTTAAAGACTTTAGTGAAATCTATAAAATTAAAATTCCAACTTTAGAGAAAATATATCTACAATTTTTATACTCTCGCAACAAAGTTGCTAAAGAGAGTATTATAGTTTTGTTCACATAACGGTTGTTTGTAAGCCCTAAAACTAAAAGAGTCAGATATAGGGTTATATATACCAAAGTGATCAGTCTGTCCGTCCGTCCGTGCAAGCTGTAACTTGAGTAAAAATTGAGATATCATGATGAAACTTGGTACACGTATTTCTTGGCTCTATAAGAAGGTTGAGTTCGAAGATGGGCAAATCGGCCCACTGGCACGCCCACAAAATGACGGAAACCGAAAACCTATAAAGTGTCATAACTAAGCCATAAATAAAGATATTAAAATGAAATTTGGCACAAACGATCGCATTAGGGAGGGGCATATTTGTACGTAATTTTTTTGGAAAAGTGGGCGTGGCCCCGCCCCTACTAACTTTTTTGTACATATCTCGAAAACTACTACTATGTCAACCAAACTGTATAGAGTCGTTTCTTTTAGGCATTTCCATATACAGTTCAAAAATGGACGAAATCGGATAATAACCACGCCCACCTCCCATACAAGGGTTGTGTTAAAAATCACTAAAAGTGCGTTAACCGACTAACAAAAAACGTCAGAAACACTAAATTTTATGGAAGAAATGTCAGAAGGAAGCTGCATCCAGGCTTTTTTTAAAAATTGAAAATGGGCGTGGCGTCGCCCACTTATGGACCAAAAACCATATCTCAGGAAGTACTCCACCGATTAAAATTCGGTATATAATATTTTCTTAACACTCTGATGACATGTACCAAATATGGGTGAAATCGGTTCACAACCACGCCTGAAATCTCGATTATCACTTTATCATGCGAGAGTATAAAATGTTCGGTGACACCCGAACTTAGCCCTTCCCTACTTGTTTCAAATGTAAATATTTTCAAAAGAAGCAGTCAATAATAAAATTTAATAGTTCGGAAGAAGTGGTAGCTTCTTTAATTGGAGTAACGAAATGTAATTGTTTCCTGTAAGTCAATTAAGCATGAGTTATATTACCTCATATCCAGATTCTGTTCGAATTCGGCCAGTCATATCTCGTGTGTCCTCGTCATCCTCATCATTGGTTGTAAAATTCGAAGCTGGTTTCTGGCGAATGGAAGCGGAAAACGCGGGATTTCGCGGGGTTTCTTTAGGAGCCGAACTTTTATTCGCCGACATCGGCGGTTCTTAAAGAAATATGATTCCATAATTACTTATTTTCAAATAATTTAAAATAACTTTCGCAAACTTCAAATTTGTAAATGTATACGCACCTGGGGCAAATTTTGCTTTGGCTTGCGCATAACCATTTTCGTTGCGTTGATCACGTTCCGACGTTTTCTTCTCATCCTATTTAATTGCAAAGAAACATTTACGAATCGTTTAGGTGTTATTAAAGACCTAAATATACCTTCCCATAAGTTTGAATTTCTAGATTTATTTTGATGCCAGCATCTTTAATTAGCTCGATAACCGCCTGTTCTGTAGCGTTTCGCACATCCTTATTGTTTAACGACAATATCCGATCTCCCACCTAAAAGTTATCAGTTATCATTCAGTAGGAGATACAACATTTCGATATTACAATCACCTTTAGTTTCCCACACAAGTGGGCAGGGCTGTCTGGGACTATACCTTTTATAAAAATTCCGGACGTTTTCGAGTTTGGTGAGTCTTTAACCTTTTGAAATTAAGATATAAGCAATTGGAGTTAAGTTTATTGGCATTGAAATTGTTCAATTAATCACCTCTCCTCTAACTATACAAATTCCAAATGACTTCTTTCCGGTTTTATCCAAAGTTACTGTGTGAATGTGATCTGAAACAAAAATTATATATTTTTAATTTACATTAAATTAAAAATCTAAAACACCAGGGAGACTGAAAAATTTCTGAGAGAGGGATCCACTAGCATTGAACGAGTTTGATTACGTGTTAGAGCTAAAGTTATAGTTATGAAGATGCCAAGAAATTTGTTCTAGAAATTTTTAAAAGTAAAGGTCTAAATTGCCTGATAGAGCGAGTGAGAACGTTAAATTAATATAAGAGAGAGATGGACTACAGACTGACCCATTCATGAGTTTTACAAGAAATATTATAATAGGCAAGAAGATTATACCAAGCATTTCCCTGAGACTGGCGGGTGTAAGGAGATTTATAAGTTTTATGCGGTTATTATAAGGGGGAATATTTAACATGGAATGCAATGCAAAAAGTAAAAATTGTTTTTAAACTTACTCTAACTTCTCCTGATCTAACTTTACAACTAGGGTTCCAAACCACAGAAGCATACTCTAATATAGGCCTCACTAAAGATGTAAAAAGAATTTTTGTGGTTAGCGGATCTCTAAATTCTTTAGACCAACGTTTACCAAAACTAAGAGCACCTTTAGCTTTAAAAACTGTGGAAAATGCGTGAAGATTAAAAATGAGCTTGGGGTCCAACAAAACTGCATACTTGCTCCAACCGAAATTTTTGTATTACGTATGAAGTAGGGTCAACAGATCTATGTGAAAAGCACTTCGTTTTACATTTTTTAAAGTTCAATGGCCTGTCATTTCTAAAACACCAGAAAATTAGGTTTGAAGTATAGTATATGTTTTAAAAAGTTTTACATCGTCAGCATATAATAAAACTCTTGAATACTTAATAACAGATGATATGTCATTATTAAATAACAAGAACAGAATTGGACCAAGATGTCTACTTTAGGAACGCCTGAAGGAACATTGATTAAGTCAGGAAAAGTATCGTTAAATATAACTTATTGAGTTCTATTACTAATATAAGAAGCAACCCATTTTAGAAATATTGGTTGAAAACCAAGACGATCAAGTTTATTCAAAAGAATTAAATGATTTGCTTTATCAAAAGCTGTAATAAAATCGGTATATATAACATCAGCATGCTTTTCTCCCATAAGTTACTGTAGACTTCCCTCTACGAAAACCGTGCTGAAAACAAGAAATTAGTGAAGAAATCTGACAACTTTGCTTATCCCCAATAGTATTCAATGGATGATTTAAATCCACTCTTATGCAAAGGAATTATAAATGACTTTTTCCATATAGATGGCAATATGCCTTGTTTAAGAGATGCATTAAATATTTTTGTTTATGATTGGTATATGTATTTCGCACATTTTTTAAGAAAGTATGAGAGAATCATATTTATGCCGTAATTATATGACTGTTCTAACATATTTAAATGATATAAGACGTCTGCTTCGGAAATGGTGGGTGCATTAATTACATAAATCGGACATAACTTGTGCTGATGCGGAGCAATTTTTAGAGATTTTGAAGAGTAATTGAACCAAAAAAACATATCAGATATTGTGTGATTGTCACTGGACATACTTGTAGTAGACTTATACTTCATCACGGACGGAAAATAAGAAATCTGGCGTTTGGAGTTGACGAAACCATAGAACAATTTTGGATTACGTATCATATTATTGTTTACTTTGTTTATATAATTTTTATGACATATTTTGTTAAGTTCAGCAAATTGTCGACATAGTTTAGAATATTCTGTATAGTCAAACACTAAACCAGTTTGATTAAAAAGTTTAAAAGCACGAGATTTTCTATTTTTTAATTTACGTAACTCTCTCGAAATCATAAATTAGAACTCATGACTAACAACACATTTCGGAACATATTTTTCAAATAAATTTCAAATAGTTTCTTTGAAATGCGATGCACTAAACTCAATATTGCCACTGTAATCTGGCCAAGTTACATTAGAAAGTTCGCAATTAATCTTCCTAAAATTAGCTTTTGCAAAGTTTGACCGAGAACAAAGGTCTTGATTTTAATTTCCAAAGCAAGATGATACGAGTCCTCAGGCCGAACCAGAGGATCACATCGGACAACAGAGAACATTGAAGCGATATCAACGTAAATCAGATCTAAGGACTTACCAAACTCGTTTGAAATTAAATTAATTTGGTTAAGACCCAACTCCGACAATTTATCTAACAAAAAAAAAAAAAAATTAACGGATACTAATAGGAATGATGTAATCAGCAATAGATTTCCATGATACACACGGTAAATTGAAATATCCCAAATCAATCATGGAATCAGTATTATTAGCCATTATTTATTAAAGAAGTTTGCAGCATATATACAAATAAGTCCGATTGAGGCAGTATATAAGATAAAATTAAGTAGATATGACCACTATTAGCGCAAATATTAGCGGAATATCGACTTCTTCAGAAGGAATTGAAGAATTAACAGCAAACAGGACACCACCTCCTACTATTTGAAATTAAATTTTAGGATGTCACCTTATGTTATCCACTGTGGTATCCGCAGCAAGTCTTGATATGAAAATTGACTCTTTCCGCGGTATTACAACTAAATTTTTATTACCTGACTTATAGTTATTTGGAGGCAGACCCTAAGAAGTTTTTCGCTTACCATGTTCAGTCAAAGTTTTCTCTGTATTCTGGGCAGACGAAACCTTCTCTCCATGAGGACAAGGGGAGAAATATTGTTGAGGTCAATGTTGGGTGGGGGTATTCTTTTTAAAAAAGATGCAATGGTCTCTTCATCAGTTGGACGTTTAGAGGAATGTTTTTGAACATTTCATAGTGAATAAATTTTTCGGTAAGGGTTTAAGTTCACTGCCAATCTCCTTAAAATTAGTGAGCGTCGGCCTAAAGACTTTAAATAACTCAATTTCTGTCGGTCTGTATTTTAGACCAGCGCAAGCACTTACTATTAAGAATAGAATCCAATATCCTGCCTGTCAGTCCCGCACATTTAAGATGGGAAAGCCCGTCACATAGCCAGCAAGAAACAATGAGTTCCACACAAAGTGATCAATTACAGATTGCAATTTGTTACGATGCCACGAAGAGGTCGCGCTAATATCGGTCGGCGTTCTTTTTGGCATCAACATCCATTGGCAGCTCAAAGTAAGGCAAGTCAAGAAGTACTCCCAGGATGTGATTACATACGTGCGGAATTATGGATCGCGGGCTATCAGCAAGCGATCGTCACGATGTCACAGCATGACTATTCAAACAATAGTTACGGTGTTTGATGCACTTTATCTTGAAGCAACGTATATGTGGTGCTGTTAGATGCTAGATGTACTCCTGATCCAGAGAAAGATCCAGTATTATACGAAGTGGTGAAAACCAATATGGTGCATGGACCTTGCGGACACTACAGTCCCACTTCGGGTTGTATGTCTGACAATAAATGCACGAAATGCTGGATAGTGATACTTTTCTTTCGGAAACACAAACTGGAAATGATGAATATCCACTCTATCGGCGTCGCTCACCAGATAACAATGGCAGAACATTCAGCATTTAATTTAGAAGAGTGAGTATTGAAGTTGGCAACACATGGTCGTACTATATTCCCCACTATTGTCTAATTCACATTCAAAACTCATATCAATGTTGAGTATTGAAGTTTGGTGAAATCGATAATTTGTAAGTACGACACCAAAGGAAGTAACATGGCGGGTATTGGTCTTGAACGATACGGTCGATACGTGAACTGCAACAAAGCGCTTTGTATAATATTTACTTTTGCATCTCGCAGTTAGTTTGGAGAATGACCAATGAGTGTATTTCAACCCAGAGAATACAGTACAACCAGTGGAAACACCGCCAGCAACAAAATTAACATTTACGAGTTTTGCTCAACTTGCGTCAGTGATCCGTTTGCGAGAACATTATTCTATTCGGAAATGCCTTGATATTTCAATTGACGGAACATTATAATCACTGGAATTAAACTACGAATGCAAATAAAGATCGCATATTTTCGCGATAATCATTTCGACATAACAGCCTTCAAATCGGCGTCAATTATGGGATATGAACAAAACTAACATTGCCGAAGACATTTTACATCGTATTCGCTAAGAACTGCAAATGGGTCAATTCCATCTGCCGTTTATCAATTCACGAAAGATGAACTCATCACGAATGTTCGGGCATTGGCCAAATTATCGTAACTATGATTCCTTAAGTGCACGCGAAATGTTAGCAGCCAAAAATACCGATGTTGTTGACTTAAACTGGAAGATTCAAAGTCAAATTCCGATAGACTTGTGCTCATACAAATCGATCGATCGTCTTGACAATGAAGACGTCGCCGTAAATTATACAGTGGAATTTCTAAATTCTTTGACTAGGCGTCTCAAAGTAGGATCTGTCGTTATTATGTTTCGCAATCCGCATGCTCCGAAACTGTATAATGGAACCCGACTGATTTTGGCGTTGCTATCGAATACAAGGAGGCAAAATACTTGATTCTACGAATTCCTTTGAGTTGTAGCTATTTGCCATTTCAGTTCAAACGTATTCCGTTTCCAGTGAAAATTGCATTTGAGATGACGATAAACAGGACACAAGGATAGTCGCTAGAAGTGTGTGACATAAATATGGAAATGCTATGTTTTTCACACACAGTCTTTTCTGTACACCGAAACAGAAACCAAAAAATATTGTTTATCAAACTGCGTTACATTAAAAAAAAATGAAATGATAAATTAAACTTTTTTTCATTTCAAAACACATATTTTCACTCAGGACAATGGCTGTGAGGCCAGCTAGTATTAGATAAAAATAGAAAAAAATTAAATAACATAAAAGAGCAATGAAAACAAAATGTTTAAATAAACAAGAAAAAACGTTAACTTCGGTTGCACCGAAGCTAAATAGGTGCATTTATGTTAGTAACTTTTCGTTCAGTTTATATGAAAGCTATATGCTATAGTAATTCGTTCTTAACAATTTTTTTTGTAGATTTTATTGTTACCTTAAGCAGTAATCCATACCAAATTTCGTGAAGATACCACGTCAAATGTTTCCATACAAGAACTTGATTCCGATTGTTCAGTTTGTATGGCAGCTATATGTTATAGTGGTCCGATATTGGCAGTTCCGACAAATGAGCAGCTTCTCGTAGAGCAAATGACGTTTGCAAAATTTCAAAACGATATCTTAAAAACTGAGGGACTAGCTCGTATATATACCGACAGGCTAAATCGACTCAGCTCGACATACTGATCACTTATATATACTTTATGTGGTATCCGACCCTTCCTTCTGGGTGTTACAAACTTTGTGACAAACTTAATATATACCCTGTTCAGGGTATAAAAAATGCGATAAAAATAATTGGTATCAAAGCTTACAACCAATGTAGCGAGCAGTTTGAGATGCACTGTGACTCACGAAAAGTAAGAAACTAGATTATGTTTTTTTACGAAAATATCTAATATTTAAAAAAGTGCTCTAGATGTTATTAATATAATAGCATAATAGTCGAAGCAGTAAAGAACTTCTATGTCATTTCTATGAAAAAATCATTAAGGGGTCAGTAGGGTAATCTGCCCTGTTTTTTGGCATATTTTTTCTAAAATAAAATAGAATTTTTTTCACATATCTTGATCATATAAACAATTTTTTCGGATATCTTGTTTACATATCTTGATCATATAAACAATTTTTTTCGGAGTTTTTTGATGATATCTGTCGGAGAAATGGCTGGGTGAATGAGATGCGTTTTGTCACTGGCTTAAACACAATGGTTGCCGTCCCTACTAGAATTATGAAAAAATTTTGATACGTAAAAAAGTAATTAACGTTTTTTTTTTTTAATTTTTCCCCATTCATGTTTACATAAATGTTGTCATAACTTCTTCTTGATTGGCGTAGTCACGCGTTTAAAGTCCGAGAGCCCCGAACATCGAGCGGTATTATTATTTTTGGACCTTTTTCGAAACCCTAAGATTAGCCCTAAACTCAGTTTTTGAAGAATCATCTTAAATAACATCAAACTTTATTAAAACTTGTTCGTTGATTCACGCACATTTATTTTAAAAGTGAATAAAAATAAGTAAATAAGACTTAATGAAGTTATTGTCCCCGCCGTTTCCATTTGAAATCATATTAAAATTTGTTAACCTTTTAAAATCTGAGTACGGAACTCTTGCTTAGCAAATTTTGACTACACTAATGTGTTTCATTTGACTTTATATATATTTACTTTAATATATCAATGTAGTATTTTTTACATCGAAAATATTTGCGTATTTGACTGTATTTATAATAAGTTATCCAATATCATCCATGATTATTGCGATTATTATTAGTAATGAAAATTTTGCTAAGTAATGGAAACTAGCAAAACTTTTACTTTGTTTCATGACTTTTTACTAAAAGTCAAATACATTGTTCACTAGAAACAACAAATATATAACATATTATTGAATCATAGCACTCAAGACTTCTATCTACAGTTGATGCTTTCGAAAGAAATATCGGAAACTCCTCTTCAAAAATTAAGCGCAGACATTATAAATATTGTCACTAAATTTAGAATTGTTAAGTTATTTCTTGAAGCTGAGGCGGTTCCAGTATTACAAAAAGGTCGTTTTGAAAAATTACTGTTTGAAACAGCAGATGATAATACATATTATGAACTAATATTATATTTTTCTATACATATCACGACTTTCTCAAACTTATGGTAAAGTTCTAGAAATGTAATAAAAAACTGAAATTTGAGAGACTGTTTTAATTAAAACCGATGGCATAAATACACAGTTTAATATTAATTTAATTAATGGCGGTTTGGATCTTTCACATGGGGCTATAGAATTGCTGTGCACATTGCTCGACGTGTGTTCAGTGTCGAACCATGCACGTTTCAATTCATATTGCATATTCTAACAATAGCATACACAGTATTAAGTTTGTCACGTAGTTTGTAAAACCCAGAAGGAAGGGTCGGAGACTCTATATACTTTATATATGTAAATGATCAGCATGTTGAACTGAGTCGATTTAGCCGTGTCCGTCTGTATATATACGAACTAGTCCCTCAGTTTTTAAGATATAGTTTTGAAATTTTGTATACGTAATTTCTCTCTCATACACACTGAACCATCGGATTCAAGTTCTTATATGGAAAACTTTCACATTTAATAAGATACTCGTATATTCACGAAACTTCTACATTTGACGTGGTATCTTCATGAAATTTGGCATGGATTACTGCTTAAGGTAACAATATCATATCCGAAAAAATTGAGATCGGATTACTATAGCATATAGCTTTCATACCAACTGAACACATATTTACTAACATAAATGCACCTGTGAAGGGTATTTAGCTTCGGTGCAACCGAAGTTAACGTTTTTTCTTGTTCTGAGTAAATTTTCTGATCTGAAGGTAGATTGTGGGGAAACGAATCTTCGGTACAAATATCCAAAATGCAGTTGGTGCTTTATCGGTAAGTTGCGATCAAAATACTATATATAAACGCTCGGAAGGCCGAAACCCACCATTGCGTATCCGCCACTGTCTTGATGGATATTAATATATATTTTTTTTAAGAGCTTACATAAACGTTGTCTCCCGGCGAACTATTGAATCTACTAAAAATATGTTTTAAATGTAATGTTTTGTTTAATTTAGAATTGTGATCTACTCATTTTACAGTCGATATTAATTTTTCAAGTTTAAGAATAAATTTTTCGGATTTCCAAAAATTATTTACACTAATAAATCATTGAAAAATATTCCATATATAAAATTTTGAAGAGATAATTATAAATACTACTAAACGAAGAGATCAAGAGATATATGTATGTATTCCCTTATGAAAGTCGTTGAATATTTTTTATTACTTCACTCACTTATTCAGAAAACCGAGGCACTGATTTTTATTTGACAGTCAAGTTGTGGTTCTTTAGGTGCTTCACACAAAGAAAAAACACGATAAAGTTTACTTCAGGCACCAATGGATTTACTAATAGGTATATGAAGAGTTGTTTGTTTGGAAGCGAGGAGTGAATAAGGTTACAATGTCACGGAGGGGGGAAATAATGTCATTACATGTCTTAAATAAAAATCTTAGGTTGAAGTAAATAACATTTAAATGCTAATTGATTCGATGGCCATTTATTTAAGAAATTAAAAACATTAAAGTCCCTTTCAACAGTCTTTACATAATGGCGAGACTGTTGCAAACTAATATTTAATTATTTAATTTACATATTTATATTGTGTTATCAATGTTATATCTTGACAGAATACATTTTGCTACACCGAATTTCCAACAAGACATTGATAATTTTCTCGAAAAATTGTTTAGGTTTGCAGTTCTGTTTTTTTTAATTATTTTAACATTTATAATCAATTCACAGCGTTGTTGTAGTTTGAATTGCTATCTCAAAGTTAACGGTCGTTTTTATTCTCGGATATGTAAAAGGCATTGCAATTAATTTGAGTGCCCACGAACTGAAGGTCACTTACCGCCACTGCCAGAGTTAATTTGCACCATTTTCAAATTTAGTATTCAAGCCTTAGATGTTTTAAAGTTTAGTTACTTTCACCGTAGGGATATTTTTAAAAACATAAGTTCAATAAATAACTCCGATGTGATATTTATGCGCGTATGTACTTGCTGCAACTGTCTTTTCAGTTCATTGTATATAATATACTTGTATAGTGATAACTATTTAGGAATTTAAAGTCGAATAATAGAGGAAAATTTCGAAGAGCTCGCGGACGAGCTCGAACTATCCAAATGAAAATAGCGCCTAAACTGATGTGTAAACCGTTTTGACTGACTAACTAGCTTCGTTTGTCTTGAGTTTTTTATTTCTATGCCTCATACTTGTCGAATATGGAAGGTAACATTAGACGGATATCGATTATTGATTCCGTGGCAGGGCTTAACTGTTAGTTAACTTTGTTCATACAACCGAACGAAGAGCTGTAAAAATACTTTTGTACGAATTTCTTTTTACGGTGAATCTTATGAAATTGCCATCGTTTTCTGATGTTTAACATTTTAATGTTAAATTTCATTGCTACGTACAACATTCATTACGTTTACTTAAATTTACAGAGGCAAATAGACAAGCTATTTGTATTTGGTTTTACGGCGGTGGGAAATCGTTGCGCCACAAAGGAAGCCTTGCAAGTTGAAGCCGACACAACAAAGACGGATCGATATTGATGGCATGCGAATATTTGTGATTCTAAAAAATAACAGAAAATGATATCCCATTACCTTTACACGCCTACTTAAATTATTATGTATTTTTATTTAAAGACATTCAATAAAATATTATTTTAATTCACATACATATACTCAGTTGTAAATTTAAAAGGACAGTTGGGGTATATAATATTAATTTAATTAATTGTAGTGTGTGAATTTAGAAACCCGGTTAAACATGGAATTAGTCAAATAACGAGACCTAACTTTATCTTGATTGGAAATATTGGTTTAGATAATGGTGGATCTGTTGTTAAATTAATTTCCATATATTAGGTGATATATAACAATAGTAATTGTTTACTTTATCCTTGAGATATTTTAATTGTTCTCACTTACATGTCTGGTCTGTATTATTATAGATCAGAATGACGAGACGAATTGAATTCCATGTGAGACATGGTGGGATCGGACTACTGAAATGCTCACGAAAATTAAAATACGAAACTGTAAATTGGTAGAGGACATCAAAGTATGAATGACCAACAACGGATATGTTGGAAAGTAGTATGTGTGCGATACCTCACTAAATGAAAACGTCAGAAGTATTTTCATAGCCAAGATATATGTATCCCTAAGAGTGGGTGTAAAAATTGAACAACGGCCTGGTAGCGCCCACCTTTAAGTGTACATCTCAAAAACTATTTGACTAAAGAAAATGTGCGAAATATGATTTCAACTACGTCAATAGTTTTGAATTTTTTATGACGCTTTCAGTTTGCAGTGCACCAAGTTACCGCAATGAACTATGCACAAAAAGTGTCCTTAAGGTTTGTCACCTCACGTCTGAAAATTGTCGAAATCGGACTAATACTCTTTAAATTCTTCAGTGCCATTGGCCAGCTTTTTATGAAAAGTATCCTTCAATCTGTGAGATATACAAAGTAAAAAGGACTTAAAAAAAAACAGAACAAATGGTTTTTTCGGCAAAATCAATTTATTACATATATTCAAAATAGTCTCCTTCTGTTTCAATATAGCTTTTTGCACGATCCAAAATCATGGCGAACGAGTGTTTTAGCTAGTTGGCCGGTATTGGCCGCCAGTATGTCGGTGCAAGCCTTTTGAATGGTCTCCAGGACTGCATAACGCTTTCCTTTCATGGGTAAATGCATTTTTCCGAAAGGGAAGAAGTCGCACGATGCCATATCAGGTGAATATGCGGAGTGGTTAATGGTTAAAATGTGATTTATGCCCAAATAATCGTTCTTCGAATGTTGGATTCTGAGCAATTTTTGGTCGTCAGTCAATTTGTGTGGAGATGTTCAATTCCATTTACATGAATTTTAATAATGACTTCGGCTGATTTTTGATGAATTTACGCACAGTTTCGATGGAATTTCCCGTGATCATGGTTTTTGATTGCCCCACATGTTGATCGTCATTTTTGTCCTCACGAACACTTTGAAAACGTTGAAACAACTCGTGCATTCATAAAAGTTTTACCAATTTTAAAACAAAATGTAATGTTGGCTCTTTGTTCGAAGCTCATTTTCGTACCGATAACACAAACATAATGACACTTAAAACGCAATAACTTCACTTCCAATCAATGAAATGTCATGAAATTCTCACTGGACAATCGATAAAGATAGCAGATTCTAACGCACCAGTCGACATTAGTGCCACCAGGGGGCACTAAATTCAAAAAGTTTTATTTACTTTGGAACCCACCTTGTATATAATAAAATTCAGAGTTTTTTTTCCGATAATAGTGTCAACTTCCAATTGTATCACATACATCGGTACATATGTCAGATCCTCTGTCGTATGAACTTATAACAAAGCACTCATATACTAACTTAATCGCACACTAACTACAAAATTTAATTTAAATTCTTCTCAGTATCAATACGTATTATGGTACACTTATCTCACTTAAGTAATTTCGTTGTCATCACTATCTTACTAAGTGAAAAATCACCCTTTAAAAATCAATCATATGCGAGTAAGACGGTTTTAAATATTATATTGAGTTAAGAGCGCCTCAAAATTTGGCGTTTTTATTTTTTCAATTTCCGCAGATGGGACAAAATAATAATTGTTGGACATTTAAATTAAAAGCCCCAACATTGAGAGAAATGCAGGATTATCATCCGATTTCGCCAATTTTCACACACACGTGAGCAATGTTGGAATTAGTCCTATACAAATTTAGGTGATATAGCTATACATTAAACTTATTAGGAGGTGGGGCCACGTCTTCTTTTTAAAAAAAATCCAAACTTCAAATGCCTCCCTTATTGGGATTCGTTGCGTAAAATTTTAGTTCATTATCTTAATTTACGGCTAGTTATTGCACTTTATACGTTTTCGAATAATGATTAATTCAAAACCACTCCCACTCTCCATGTTACGGGTTTGCTAAAATCTTTTGAAAGTGCTATAAATAATGAGATAGTAAGGAAGAGCTTTTCAGGAGCTCGTGGGCGTGGCAGGCATTTAGGGGAAAACCCTAACCTCGGGACCTACTCGACCAAATTCAATCAAATTGCAAAAGGATAAAATATTCGTTAATTTTATTGATTTCATTAAAAAAGAAGAAATTACATACAGCGAGTGTCAGTCACATAAAATCGTACACATCAGTAAAATTGATAAAATGCTGAATAGGACGGTATTTAAACTTTTAAAAATTAAATACCAAGTCGTAGTAGGTTGTTTAATATTTGAACTTTTTATCTAACCATATAAACAAAATAAATTCCGAAGGTAACTTTATCAAAAACAAGTAAGGAAGGGCTAAGTTCGGGTGTCACCGAACATTTTATACTCTCACATGACAAGCTTCATCAAGATATCTCAATTTTTACTCAAGTTATAGCTTGCACGGACGGACGGACGGACAGACAGACATCCGGATTTCAACTATACTCGTCACCCTGATCACTTTGGTATATGTAACCATATATCTGACGATATACCGTGTCTGCGCAAAGTTTTATTCCGTTATCATCATTGGTCCCTAATGTATATATTAAACACAGAAGGCATCAGATGGAATTCAAAATAGCGTTATATTGGAAGAAGGTGTGGTTGTGAACCGATTTCACCCATATTTCGTAAGTCCTAAAACTAAAAGAGTCAGATATAGGGTTATATATACCAAAGTGATCAGGGTGACGAGTAGAGTTGAAATCCGGATGTCTGTCTGTCCGTCCGTCCGTCCGTGCAAGCTGTAACTTGAGTAAAAATTGAAACATCATGATGAGAAATACGTGTATTCTTGGCTCCATAAGAAGGTTAAGTTCGAAGTTGGGCAAAATCGGCCCACTGCCACGCCCACAAAATGGCGAAATGCGAAAACTTATAAAGTGTCATAACTAAGTCATAAATAAAGATATTAAAGTGAAATTTGGCACAAAGGACCGCATTAGGGAGAAGCATATATGGACGCCCCGCCCCCTACTAAGTGTTTTGTACATATCTCGAAAACTACTATAGCTATGTCAACCAAACTCTATAGAGTCGTTTCCTTCAGGCATTTCGATATACAGTTGAAAAATGGAAGAAATCTGATAATAACCACGCCCACCTCCCATACAAAGGTCATGTTGAAAATCACTAAAAGTGCCTTAACCGACTAACAAAAAACTTCAGAAACACTAAATTTTACGGAAGAAATGGCAGAAGGAAGCTGCACCCAGGCTTTTTTTTTTAATTGAAAACGCTATTTTGAATTCCATCTGATGCCTTCTCTGTATAATATATATTTACATTAGGAACCAATGATGATAGCGGGATAAAACTTTACACAAATACGGTATTTGAGCTGAGGTATCCCTTGTGGAAAAATTGTCGTGATCGGACTATCACTTTTTAAGGTCCTTGATATCGAACACGAAGAACTCAGTGGCTTACCTAACCTAACCTAATTTTTCACCGAAAATATCGGTAAATCTCTCAGATATTTTCATGTAATTCAGAGGGCATAATTTTTATACTCTCGCAATAAAGTTGGTAATAACGGTATATATCGCACATACCAAAGTGATCAGGGTGAGGAGTATAGTTGAAATCCGGATGTCTAGCTATCCGTCCGTGCAAGCTGTAACTTGAGTAAAAATTTAGATATCTTGATGAAATTTGTCATGCGAGAGTATAAAATGTTCGGTGATACCCGAACTTGGCCCTTCCTTACTTGTTTCGTATAGGATGATACAGACACCAAGGCTTCGGGGGCAGACAAAGTTCGTAAGTACAAAGCACAACCGTTGCGCAAATGACTTATTATACAATAACGAAATGGTACAAAATATGCTATAGCCTTTTAAACTTAACGATTTAACGGTTGTTTGTTCAATCATATATGTAGTAATAATAATAATAGCAGTGGCGGTTCCTAAGGGATTTTAGGAATCAAACTTAAATTTTAATTAAAATTCAAAAGAATTTACGAATATTAAACATTTTCTGGAAGGGAAGTTTTTTAGTAGAAACGACCCGCCACTGAGTAATAGATACCGAGTTATCTAAAATTAAAATTTCAAAATGGTGGGAAGGATTTATTTCAGAACATTGGACTTGGATCACTGTCTGTGTAACCTACCGCTAGTCTAATTATGTTCATCTCTTACTTAGTGGAGAGATAATTTATTAATTAGGTTTTAATTAGTTATTATTCTAACAACGTCGAGAACTTTTCTAAACACAAATACAATAAAAAATAAATTTATTAGCTCCGTAATTTTAAAGAATAGCAAACTTCCCTTATCGTGCGACTTTTTCAACCTACTTCTGGAGAAAATTGTTCGAGTTGCAGAACTAAATAGAGAAGGTATCATCTTCCATAAGAGTGTACAGCTGCTGGCGTATGCCGATGATATTGATATCAGGAAATATCTCCTGTTATCAAACAAACATTCTCGACTTTGCTTCCATGTCACCAGCATTAACACCAACAACAACGTCGGTCCAACAGGTGCTACTTCGGACTGAAAAAGACCAAATTCCACAAGTCTCTCACCATTCCCGTCTTTCTATATGGTGCAGAGGCGTGGACGATAACAAAATCTGATGAGCCGGCGTTACGAGTTTTCGAGAGAAAAGTTCTGCGAAAGAGTTATGGTCCTTTGCGTGTTGGCCACGTCGAATATCGCATTCGATGGAACGATGAGCTGTATGAGATATATGACGGCATTGACATAGTTCAGCGAATTAAAAGACAACAGCTACGCTGGCTAGGTCATGTCCGAATGGACGAAAACACTTCAGCAGAGGAAGAGGAAGACCTTCACTCCGTTGGAAGGACCAAATGGAGAAGGACCTGGCTTCACTTGGAATACGACTGGCGCGCGGTTGTTAACTCGGCTATAATCGCSTAAGCGGTGACTACGCCAATTGAGAAGAAGAAGAACTTTCAGTTTCGACCGCACTAAACATTTCCTTACTTTTTACTCACAAATATTCACTCTACGGTTGCACTCGTACACTGCTTCACAAAAGTATGCGGAAATACACTTTTTAGTACAAATTAACCCACACGATTTTGGTTTCCACAATTATCTTTTGGAAAATAAAAACTATTTTTAATAGAAATATGAATTTAAACTACCTTAAACATAAGCTTATTGTTTAGTTTCTGAAACTAAAACTTTTTATAATTGCCGTTATTATTGCTGGCATTTTAAGCTGAAATATGGAAAAAATGTAGAAGTTCACGGAAGTGAATAAAGTTCTCTGAGCGCCATTCACTTTGGATTGGCCAGAACCGATCCTTTTAAATTTAGACCACAAAGATCCTTTGTGTACCCAGAAAACATCCGCCGGAAGGTGAGCTATGGTGAGAAGGCAGACTATCCCTCTCCAGGGTTGCGCGTTAGGTTTTTGACACGCCACGTAAAAAACGCTCCTAATAAAAAGGAAACAATAGCCTTGGAGATAGACCCCTCCTTTGAAGACGACCATGGTAAGCGCGGAAGAAAAGGACGAATTGACCAAAGATATCCCCAAATGGGTTGAGGCTTATCGACCCGAAATATGGTTATCTGTAGTACTAGATTCTAGCCATCAACCAGATCGATTATGTTGTGATGGACGGTAAACACGTCTCCAGTGTTCTGGACTTGCGTACACTCCGAGGTCCTAACATCGACTCAGATCACTATCTTGTTGCAGCCAAGATTCGCTTCCGGCTCTGTGCGAAAACAAACGCACGTGAACAAACACAAGGAAGGTTCAAACTCGAGAAGCTGCATTCACAACGGATAGCTGAACGATTTTCTACTCGACTTGCACTTCTGCTCTCTGAGAACACTCGTCAACAATTCGGTAAAAGAGAACTGTGGGACAACATTTCAAGCTCCTTACGTACAGTTGCAATCGAAACCATTGGTTTTCGGAAATTGGAAAAGAACAGCTGGTACGATGAGGAGTGCCCTGACGCAGCGGAGAGAAAGTAGACTGCCTCCCTCACAACGTTACAGTCGACCACATCACGTGCGGGATGTGATAGACGCTGAGAGTTGAAAACAAAATCAGAGGCCGAAATGCGTGAATACGAAGAGCTTGACAAGTTGCCAGACAGGGATAACGCTCGAAAATTCTACGAAGGGATGCACACACTTCTGAGGAGTATTAGAAAAAACGGTGAAGTCCGATGGATTTCCGGTCGAGCGATTCAAGCACGGCGGCGAAGAACTGGTAAAGAACACGCATCAGTTTCTTTGTAGAATAATATCGGAAGAAATCATGCCCAACGATTAGAATTTAATTGTGCTCTGCCCAATCCACTAAAAGGGAGACCATACAATGAGCTCAATTACCGTGTTATAAGCCTCTTTACCATCGCATATAATGTTCTAACAAGCGTGTTTTAGAAACATTAAAGCCCACCGTCAACAAACTGAGTGGACCTTATCTATGTGGCTTTAGGCCTGGAAAATCAACAACTGATCAGATATTCACCATGCGCCAAATCTAGGAATAGACCTATGAAAAGAGAATCGACACGCACCACTTCTTCGTCGATTTTAAAGCGCTTTCGATAGCGGCCTTTATGCCGCGATGTCTGAATTTGTATCCCCGACAAAATTAATATGAACAAGGTGAATCCCTGTTGAGCGACTTCTTCAACTTCTGGAGAAAACAATTTGAGCTGCAGAACTAAATAGTCATAACTTCGAAGTCGTACATAATTTCGTCCATCTGGAACCAGTACTAACAGCAACAGCCTCGAAATCCAACGCAGTATAACTCTTGCCAACAGGTGCTTTTTCGGACTGAGTATGCAATTGAAAAGTAAAGTTCCCGCATACCAAGTTTCATGAAGATATCTACATTTTTACTCAAGTTAAAGCTTGCACGGACTGACGGGCGGACAGACAGACAGTTATTCGGATTTCAACTTTCGTCATCATATTCATTTATATATGTATATATAAACCTATATCTATATCGATTACTTTTAAATGATACGTACAATTGTTAGGTGCACAAAACTATAATACTCTGTAGCAACCGGTTGCAAGAGTATAATTATGATATGAATTCAACGAATTTTTTAGTTCAAGTGTTTTTACATATGTTTTTTGCAATACAGAATCTTAACATTATATTTTAATAATAATAAAACCTTTTTAAAGAATTTCTTTCTTAAAATATTTTGTTTTTAATACTTTTGTGAGGCACTGTATGTATGTACATACATATATAAATATGTTAATGTGTTTTTTCAGGAAAAATAAATTGATATGACAAGAAAATTCAAAGCGGAACATGTAGGTACGAGTTTAGGCGCACATGTTCACATCAACATCAAATAAAGGTTTTTATACATACATATATTAAAAGTATGTACAAATATTCCAAACCCCAGAGCTAGGGTAATAAAATGCAAGCAACATAGGGGCAAGGAGAAGATTTGTACAACGCTCATTCATATATCCTATTTGGTGATATATACAATTATATACGTACATATGTATATATTATGTATACATGTACATATATAAGAAAATGGCATGTTGGCTGAGACAGGAAAGTCAAAAGACAATAACAAATTATCACAAGTTCTCTCTTATTACCTGTGAAAAATTGGAGCAAAGTGATTGGCCAGTTAATGCTCTCAACGACCGCCCACTTTTCGAATCTCTGTCAATTTGTTTTGCAACTGCATTTGTGTTCGTCAACACAACACACACGCAGATACTTTTGACTTTATGTTGTGTGAGTGTGAAGTAAAGAAAACCCTAATAAATAAACACATACTTTTGCACAAAGTGCTTGTGACCATGCCGCTCTACCTTCCGCTTCTGCAGCATCTCTCCTTTCTCTCCGCAGCACAACATCCACCATTAAATCAATCTACGCCATTTGCGTTTGTTTTCCTCTTTCTCATTTCTGCTTCACTGTTTCGTGTTTGTGATGCCTGTTTATTGTGTGAATTTAGTTAGTTGAAGTGATTTTGTGTTCAATGCCACATACTCGTGCAACACAATTTCGAATTGTTGACTTGCAAGCAACTTATGTCTAGTTATAGTAAAATTGCTAATAATGTGTTTTTCCTGTTTCATAAGATCATTTTATTATGAGCGACATAGATGCGTACTTATGCCCATATGCTTTTAGATATATAGTCACAATCTGGATGTAACTTTATATAAGCATTTGTTTATAAATGCTTTCGTATGTGCTAGATGTTTAAATCAATTGTCGGAGGGATAGCTGATGGCGGCGGAACATTCCGAACATTATGTAGTTAAGGGGTTAAATGAGTTTCACAACTTCAAAAAATCGATTTTATAACACCTCAAGAATATTGTTCTAAATGTTTCAGTTGATCTGAGTAATAGTTTTGTAGATACTACCGTGAAAAGTGCGTTTTGTCTCAAAACTGGGCTATCAAAGTCGGTTCTCAAGACAACATGAAAGATGAAGATTATTATATTAAAACTATATTTAATTTTTATACAATTTAATATCACGTGGAAAAATTTCAAATCGAGCTTCTAATATCAATTCCTAATAAATTGAAAAAATTTAAAAAACACATTATAAATCGTAGATGTGCGGTTAACATACTTTATTGCAATGTATAATACTGTAGTTAGTTCGTATATTGAATAGAAAAAATTGTCAAAAAAAGACTATGTGGACTAAGTTTTGAGAATCTTTCGAGAACTTCTTCTGCAGTGACTTCAATGTCATGAAGCATGTGCACCAATGAATTGACGATCAATATACTATACATATCTTGAAGCATGTTCGTCCTCAGCCACGTTTTCATTCGGCGAAGTGTCGAGAAAGAGCGTTCAGAGCTCGCATTCGTCACGGGAAATGTGCAGAATAAGCGAAGAAAACTATGAATTATGGAGCATATGTCTGCATCGCAGTTTTTCAACGTTTCCAATGCAGTAGTCGGTAACTTGTTGTCTTTTGACCTTTGCTTCTGCGCCTTACTTACTTTTGGTAGCAGCAACCCGGTTGAAATATATCCAATACTTTTCTAGAAAAACGCGTCATCAAATCTTCGCCCATTGTATAAAATAGAAGATTGTGCACTGAGACCCTGTAGTATTCGCGTTTTATTTGTCGGCCGTAACTTCTTGGTTTTTCTTCGTTAACTTTCAGTTCTGCCGCCATTTTTTTCATGCCAGAATAAATGGATCGCAAATGTTGCTCAGCTTTTTGTCTTCGATTTCAGAACATTACAAGTAGCATCTCTATCATATTTAATGCCTTTGTCAGATCGAGTGATTCTTTCTGAAGAATTACGCTGAGTAAATGAATTAGAGATATAATATCGCATACGAAAAAATCCAAATTTTAAGCTCAAAATTGCACAGGTCTGCGATGAGCATCGTTGCTTTTCCGCTGTTTCCTTATTTTTCCAGTTACTTATTGTTGTTTCTTCAAGTTGCCACAGTAAAAAATACACCATAAAATGTCAGAATGCTCAATGCAACATTGGTTTATATAACAGCTGCTGGCGTTTTTATGTTGGAAAACTTGGAGGATAAACCGCGGAGAATGTATCAATCGAACAGATCACAAATGGATCTGAATGGTGCAATTATTTCAAGTTCTTTAGTCCCTTCCGGAAATGACGTCGTAATGTATATAATTTCTCTGAAAATTTTACAAATTCCTTGTAAAATATGTATCTTTGGAATAATAAAAAGTTTAAATAAAATATTTCGTTTTTATATGAAAAAATAATATTGGAAACAGGCCGTTTATAGCTTAAGGAAACCCATGTAACCTCTTAAGATAAACTCCAACTGATTCATCTCAGGAAATCAAGACTTTATCGTCACACTACATATGTATGTACACTTACTTTTATCAAAAAATAATTAAATAAATAATAAACAAGAATGTTAACTTAAGCTGCACCGACTCATCTCAACATACTGATCATTTATACGAGTATATATACATTATAGGGTCTCCGACTCTTCCTTCCGGGTGTTACAAACTTCGTGATAAACTTAATATACCCTGTTCATTTTTCAATGAGCTATCAAGTGTGATGAATTAATGAAATACATATCAAAGGCCTCCGTTCTTACGGATTGCAACTCACATATTGTTTGTTTATCTCAAATCGGTAAATACACAACCTAGGATGTATACTTAAATGTTGTTCTAGAATATTAATCCTACTGGATATAGCTTTATCGCAAGAGAAATCTAAGAAATTCTTTTCGGCTTCTACTGTTAAGCCGACTCGAAGATTTGTTTTTACCGACATGGAACGTTTCCGGAGGTTTTTAAAAATGTGATCTACAACCAGCATCTTCTTGCAAAAGAGCAAACGGCTCCGAACACCGAATTTACTCATCTGGGTCAATGTACCGAGCTAAAAGGAAGCTATGTTAAGAAATAACTCGCTATTTTTTCTAGTTTCTTTGCAGGTTTTAAAGTTATATACTTAACGGACCCCATAAATAAAAAGTGATTACTCCAAAGTATCGTTTGAAATTTCCAAAATAGAAGCAAATACCTGTCCCCAAAACTATTTCTGTAAATACTGGTGAATTTCAGACATTATAAAATTATAATAGTGTAATAGTTTTCAACATCTAAAATTAGTTTAGATTTAGGTATAGAGTTTTATACTAATGAAATACTAATTTTAATGGAAATTATTCAAATTATTGATCATTGCACATTCTGACCACCTTTCTGGCAATTTGTGGATAAAATTCCAATAAAAATAAGAAGAGCTGCTCAGTCAATTCAAGTCCCTGTGATGAAAACATATGGTAATCGGAAGGAGCCAAGTCTGGTGAATATGGTGGGAGACAGCTCCCAGCCAAGTACTTTTATTGTGTGCAGGTGCATTGTCGTATAAAAAAATTACTTTGCCGTGTCTTTTACACCATTCTGGTCGTGGATGGTAAAATTGATCTTTTGTTGTCTGCAGTGTTTAGTTTAAGAGTTTCAGCAGGTTTTAGAAGTTATATCATCTTCATTCAATTCATGTGGCACCCATTTTCCACACTTTTGGATCTTTCCCATAACTTTCAAACGGTCCGTAATTGATTGTTATGCAACATTCAACAATGCTGTCATTTGCTGTTGACTCAAAGGATCATCTTCATTCAATATTTCTTGTAGTTCGGCGTCTTAACTTTTTTATCGGCCTTCCACGTTCTTCGTGAAAAATTAAAATCAAAATCAAAATCTCTGAACCGTTGAAACCATCCTTTGCAAGTTGCTTTTGATAGAACATGATCACCATAAACCTCGATAAGCATTCCATACGGCTCTGCAGCAAATAACAAAAAATTAATGCTTTCCGCAAATCATCACTTTTCGGTACAAAATTTTACATTTTCAACACAATAAAAAAATATGATGTTGTTTGTTCAATGACTTTAAGCTTATTGAATATGTTGGACAGATGTCATGCCAAACCAAATAAAAAAAAAAA
Organism: Bactrocera latifrons; assembly: GCF_001853355.1. Classification (NCBI taxonomy): domain Eukaryota; kingdom Metazoa; phylum Arthropoda; class Insecta; order Diptera; family Tephritidae; genus Bactrocera; species Bactrocera latifrons. Next base: position 762,836 of record NW_017534864.1, read on the forward strand.
TTAAGGCTCATTCACAACAAATGTATCCTACCAACACATTTGTGTATATAAATGATTAAGAAGACGAGACGAATTGAATTCCGTGTGTCTGTCTCTTCGTCCGTCCGTACATGTGATGTTGTGAGTAAAATTAAGATAACTTCATGAAATTTGGTATATGTATGTTTCTTATCAAAAATATTGCTATTGCGCTGGGCGGAATTCAACCACACCCACAAAAGCCCAAAAAAAAAAAATGTCAAAAAACAGGCAAGATTACCCTACCGACCCCTTAATATACCCTGTTCAGAGTTCGGTTCGGTTTTCACGAGGGCTAACCTCCCTTACATGTTTTAAGACAGATATTTTCCCAACATTAAGACTTGCGAGTTGTGAGTGTATAAGATATTCATTTAGAACCGTTCCCATTCTTTCCATGTTGGGGCAATAATCCTTAGTATCACTATAATATATGTTGATAACGGTGTTAAAAACTATAATTCTATTGAATAAAAACAGAAGCTTAAAATTAGAAGACAAGGAGGAACTGTTTGAAAGCGAGAATGATTCCAAATTTATTGAAAATGTGGAAAGATTTGTTTTAAATTATAGAGTGTCAGCTTCAATTGTTGTTTTGTGCACTTGTAATTCACATGTATTTTGCGTATAGAAAAAACCAAAAATAAATACTTACAGGTCACGTTTTCACACTCAATAACCGTTGCTGGGGTGTTGACACGTGGCCACAACTCGCATGGAAAAAATACGTAATTGAACTGTCGTTTATAAATATTTACTTATTGCAACGAAATTAGTGTGCTCACATCTTCAAAGCAGATGAGCGGTGCCCGGTCAGAGCGTTGCTTCGATTCATGTCTTAGATAAATTAGCGAATGTTTAATGAAATATTTTTGTGATGTTATCCTTAAACGTAAGGTAGTGTTAACAATAATACGAAAATGACACCAAGCAACATCAACTGACACGTGTCACGAACTTTTAAAGCAGTTCGAAGCTTACGCAGAAAAACATAACGTGGTGGTGGAACCAACAAATTTGTAAACAAAAATTCGTGACAATAAAACGATGTGTTATAGCTCTTATCGAATTCGTAAGTGCAAAAAATCAATTCTCTGATAACTTCTCTGAGGAGCATATGAATTACTTTCGCATCTAAAATATTTTCGGGTATGAAAACACTGAAATTAATATTTATGTATTTTGAAGCAAAAGAGAAAGTGTACTACAAAAATAAGAGAAAATCTAAGTAGCAGCCGAAAACTACATTCACTTATTGCAAAAGTAATTCAGTTCATAGTCTTATCTTTCCGAGCAATTATCTTGGCACTTATAATTTGCCATATAACAGAGTCATGCACTTCTATCCGATAATTCCAACATCTGGTTACACATAGAAAGGATTCAAATGAATCAATCTAGACTCTTCATCCGCTCACCTAGGACTATTGTAGATCTCCTTTAGAAAATATGGAATTTGGAGCCTAGCAGCACCATTTAATTAGATTGAAATAACCAGATATTAGCCGCAAACTTCTCATTGCCACGCTTAAGTCTTTGAGATTGGGCGAGTTTTGTACTGTCATTTGTCCTTTAATTCGACTTGTGAATATTTACAGCTGATAAAGCAGGAATTGAAGATCACAATCCAGCAGTGGCTCCGAAGTCAACATTTTTCCTTGTCCTTTACATACACATATGAATAATTATTCACGCAAATTGGATATAACATTTTCCATTTTTTGTTAAAAATATAAATTTAATTATGCCTTGACTACTCTGCTTCATTAGGAATTACGCTAACAACAGTTTTAATTGTTATTGGTTTTTCGGTGACTGTTAATAAGAATAAATAAGTGATCTTTGGATCTTTCCCAGTAACGCTATAATATTATTGCATAAAATATACCCATATATGTATGTATATGTAAGCATGCATCTGTATGTATTTACAATAGCGATTTGAGAATGAGTGACTCAACATTCAAGGCGGTAAGTTCTCATAACGGTTGTAACAGTCGATCAAATGCGTAGTGAATAAAATAACATCTCAATATCCTTTAAGCAAACAACGGCACCCCCATGAGTGTGCTGAGAGTCACTAATCGCAACAGCACACAATACGGCATTTGCTTCGGTCAATCACGGATATTCGCCTTTGAAAAGCGCGAAGTTTGAACAGGATTTGTAATCCAACGACATTAAAATTCAATTCCGACTGACAACGTATAAACAAATAATTGTCCTTTTAAAATTGTAATACGACAAAATAAACCGTTTTAGCAAACAACAGTAACGAGCAACAATCCTACCATACTTCGAGTGAGCAGGGTAGTCGATGATGCACAAGTACTTCGTGTACACAAATACAACCGTGAGTGAGAGTGCAGCAGAGCACATCTGGTTGACACCAGCTTTTCACAATTCAAATATGTATGCATGTACATACATATGTATGTATATGAATAAGTGATGGAAGCCACTTCACGCCACACAAACTGAATTGGCTTTGCGCATATAAAACGTTGTACACAGTCCCGTGTTACGGGCATCCCGAAGGAGTATCTTTAAATCTACTATTATACCTATAATATAGGTATAATGTTCAGTGGGTACATAGAATATTCCGAACTTGACCCCCTCTGTAAATGAATGCAAATTCAATGTAATAATTAAACAATTCGCCTAGGGGCGACTGCTATTCGATGCAATTTGGAACGGAACGGGTATCCAACCTTCTAAGTCCAACTTTTTATATCCAATATTTTATAATATTAGTATCTCTACAATAATTTCTTTCGAAGAAAAAGTCTTTGGCGTTATATTCGTAAGTTGCATTAAATATTTATTATCAGGATAAATTGTATATATTAGTGATCTTTCAGATATCTTAATAATATAAAAGTTTATAAAAGTCCCAAATTCTCCATACTTCGGGATTGATTTAACTATGAAAGAGAAATTATTAGTTTCGAGTGAGTTTGTAGAGATTTACATAAATGTGTAAACAGTAGTATTGAGAAAAGTAAATTTAATTTCCTCCTCTCTCCAGCATTGCTGATTGTGTGCTTTGCTATTTAATGAAAGCCTTGGGCAAAATTCTCTAATCTCTCTAACATTTGGTGAATTCAATTTAAAACACTCGTAAAGACTTAAAAGGTGGGAAATTAATAAAACTGCTGTCGCTTTGAGACGATTACGAGTTTTTTGATAATATGCCAAATTTGAAAATTGACATATTACGACATTCCCGATTGTAGATAAATATCTTGCGCATGCTTATCCCTAATGACTCTATCCTTCTTTCGAAAACATGAGTGATGTCGGAAGAACTGATGGTTCTTCACTGAAGTCTAATAAATACGAGGAAGAGTTTTAGAGCATGGTTATGGTTATGATACCTCATCTATTGTCCGAGGATGAGTTAACGAACTAGAAATGTCATTGCCTTTTTTTGGGTGGAAGTCCACTCGTGTCTGCGGACCGATTTCCAACACTTTTCAAAAGCATCATGTTTATTTACGATTGCCCATTGGAGATTGAACAAATCTCAATTGAATTTCTATGTAAGAAGTTGGTTATATGGGCAATTAAAACAATAAATTTTAAAGGTGGTGGTTTCATACAAAGTTCGCCTGATCTGATACATAATCGCGGACTTCTGTGCCAAAAGACATTTATCTCTAAAGCCAAAAGAAGTTACTACTACTAATCTCGCCAAGAAAGGCGATTAATCAGAGTGTGAGAATTGGTGAGGTACTGTACTATCGAGCGTTTCGATTCGGAAAGCTTTAGATTGTAGAGGGGTCCCCTAAAAAATAATTAAATTAACAAGATCGTCATGCTCTGATGAGGGTTGTCGCATTTTGTACAAGAAAGACTTAGTAATCGAATAAAAGTAGAGGTGAACGTCCAACAGGGCTGCGTTCTGTCACCACTTTTGTTTAACAATATGTTAGATATTGTAATGGCAAAAACTACGTGTAAAATGGAAGGAATCAGCTGAGGTCTAAACATATAACTCTAAGTCATATTTTCAATGACACATATGTATTTGTGTTGACATGACAAAAAAACTGCCTCTGACATCTAAAATATACAAGTTTCCACAAATCGATGTCTCTGCAGTATTTGCCGAATTTTCACCCCGTCTTCATTCTCAAGCGAAAACATGTCTGACTTGGGCATATTCTGAGATGAGATCCATACATAATCACTCGAAACGCTGTGTACTGGAATCCAAAAGGCCGGCCCGCTTGTTCATTAAACGGTTGTTTATAATACCCTCAGCTATTTGAGTATTCATATATATTATATATACTATACATATGTATATTATATTTCGTTCTTTATATCAGTCAACTATCAATATATATATATAGATTTAAATCAATTATTATCTTTGACATCATCTAAAATTTTTTTGAATTAATGCATTGGAAACGTTGTAGAACTGCGATGTAGGCCTATACCCTATAATTCATAGTTTTCTTCGCTTATGCTGCACACTTCCTGTGACGAATGCGAGCTGTGAACGCTTTTTTTTCGATACTTCGCCACATGAAACCGTGGCTGGGGACAAACATGCTTCAAGATTTTTATATTAGAAGGTCGATTTGAAAAATTTCCACCATGATATTAAACTGCATAAAAACTACTATATTTAATGTATTAATCTTCATGTTTCAAGTAAATGTTAATTTTTTGTTCATTAGTCGAAATAAAAAATATGTATTCAATATTTTGTCGAAAAGAACACAAAAAAATCTTCGCACAAAACAAAATTTTTAATATAAATATTGGATGAATAACCAATATAAAAGCTGACCTGTTTATGATCATTCAAAAGATAATTTTTTGCATTTATTTTTTGAATGTTATCTCTTTCAGATGGTCCATTCGTTGTGTTCAATTTTTGATGACCCATTCGAGCATTTTGACTGGTAACTGGCGAATGACACGTGTGATGTTTTGGTCCAAGGTCTGAATCGTAGCGGAATTGTTCTTATGGACTTTAGACTTTACATATCCCCCCAGGAAAAAGTCTAACGGTGTGGTATCACACTATCTAACGAGAAATTATCTGCTCAGCGAAGTGTTCTCTCAATAAATCCATAATTTCAGGCATCAAACAGTCGGTTATATGGTGCGATAACGATCGTTATTGACGGTTACGCTCTCACCGGCATCATTTTTAATTACATACCCATTGAGCCAAACATAAGCCTCATCGTTAAAAAAACTAGGCTCGAAAACGTCGAATCGTCTTGAAACTTTTCAAGAGCTCATAGATCGAGCGATTTCGCTTGGGAAGGTCGAGCGGCTTCAGTTCTTACACAAGCTGTATTTTGTACGCTTTCAATTTAAGATCTCGACGTAAAATACGCTAAGTCGTTCCATACGTCAGTCAGAGTTTATACGAATTGACTCTCCACGGTCTTCGTGTACACTCTTAGCTTCCGCTGTAATATTTTCTTCACTGCATGCTGGGCGTGGTCTTTTCGATTGAATTTTGTTGCGAATAGTATTCTCAGAAGGCCGATTATGCTTACTATAAATTGAGCGAAGCGCGCGAAATACGTTCTATACCGAACGTGAATTTTCCTAATAAAGTTGAACGTTTTGTAAACGTTGTTCAGACAAAAATAATATGAAAACAAAGGCTAGTGAAAAAAGTTCAAGAATACTATTCAGACATAAGTGTTCAGTCGGACAATACGGAATAGACTGATTGGGAAGAATTTGCGGGCACATTGGGCTAAGAAAGTTCCACTTCTAAGCAAAAAAAAAAATTATATCGTAATAAAACTGTGTTGCGCAAAGCGACACATAATGCGTCAAAATTGGAATAACGTACTATGGTTTGATAAAACTAAAATTGATTTGTTTGAATCTGTTGGAAAATTATACATACTTGTAGTATGTAAAACTTCCAAAAAATATTGCCTTTGTTCCTTTACACACTATATATAATATATACTATATAAGAGAGACAATATCGATCTCGGAAAGCATTCTTTTCCGCCTCAGGAATTGGTTCGATATTTTGATTAAAGGAAATAATGTATATATTAATATACTGGAGATATGATGCTACTATCTGCCGAAGAAGAAATAGGGTTAAAATGGGAGTTAATACAGGTTAATGATCCCAAACATTCCTCAAAGCTTTTTAGGAATGGTAACAGGATCATTAAATTATTATAATGTAGTGGTTTGCCCAATTCCTTGACCTAAATCCTATAGAACATTTGTGTGAGATGTGAAAAAAATAATTGTAGACTTTAAACGAAAAAATAAGAAAGAACTTTAGGAAAAAATTAAAATTCGAATGGTATGCCATTGACCCTTCAACGTGTAAAAATCAGGTTAATTCGATACTTCAGTTTTGAAAAATGAATTCTGCATCACTAGACAATAATTAATGTATTTTAATAAGATAATTAAAAAAATACTGTATTACTTAGTTTTAAGCGTTTTGTTTCTATTATTTTCGTAAAGGGAAAAAATTAACTTTTTTGTTTGTTAACAGAAGATAAAAAAATGATTTTGTAGTTTTAATGAAGTACTCATATCCATGTAAAAAAACTTAATATTACTTTATTTCGTTACGAAATATTTGAAAAAAAAAACGTTAATAGCTTGTCTATACTATTTTTTCCAACACTGTATATCTCCATTACTGACGTTTTATTTATAAAAATATTAAGAAAACGTTGTGTTAATGAAACATAAAATGTAAAATGAAATGAACTGTAAAATGAAGGAAGCAGATGAAATTAAAATCAGGTAGGAGTGTTTGCAGGCTGAGAATTCTGAGAATTTATACTTTACAATTTTATTTATACTTTTGCAACATGTGAAGGAGGATGGAGTCATGTGTAGAAGTTCACGCAAGTGAGGAAAGTTCTCTGATCGCCATTCACTTTAGAGTGGCCAGAAACGATTCTTTTACATATGACTCAAGTAGCTCACGACTTCCGGTCCTTGACCAAGTATCCTCTGGGTAGCCTACGAACATCCGTTTGAAGGCGAGCTTAAGTGAGAAGGCGAAACATTCCGTGCATAGGGTTGTGCGCAACAACAGCCCGGTTGTTAACACGGCTATAATCGCGTAAGCGGTGACAACGCCAATCAAGAAGAAGAACATGTGAAGGTGATATGAAGTTATATGTAAGTGTATATAAATAAGCAGGACCACGACACGAGTTAAAATCCAGATGTCTATCCGTCTATGCAATTTAACGATTAAGGTCTTGTTCGGCAAAGAGCTCGTTTAGTTGCGCCACAAAGTTTGTTAATTTATCCATATTTGCAAAATGAAGCTGCAAGGTAACAGCTATCTTTTCAACTGCACCTGCTTTTTGAGGCAATCCTGCACTGTGTCTTTACGCCGTCTTTTACGTGTTGTGGACTTTGCTCCGCCGCTGGCAATTTCTTCAGTACTAAAAAGCATGTCATCCAAAGAATCGCTGGCGACATCAATAACATTAATGTTAACCTCAAAAGAATAGCTATGTATTTGCGATGCCTTCCACGGCCGTATATATTCCGCAAATTCAAACTACTTCTTCCTCACTGGTGATTAGCGAAAATTTGTTGAGTAGTTCTCCACCAGTAGCTTTCGCATTTCTTGTGTGCGATTTTCTTCCGGATGTAGCCTTTCCAATCGGACCATAACCATTAAAAAAATGTTAGTGCAGTTCACATATATGTACATACATACATACGTGTTTTAAGTACGTGATGTTTTGCTCACTTTTTTCCAGCCGTTAATAATGTCTTTTTGTGGTGGACCTTCGCTATTTATCATTTTAGCTAGTTCTGTCCACAAAGCCTCGGCAACAACACGATCTCCTTTCAGTAAGTTTTTGCCAGGTCCGGATTTGTGAAAAAATATAAAGAATTTGTTCAAATACTTACATTTTAAGTTTTTAAAGCGAATTCAATAAATTTCAACCAACCATGAATATATTTGCTCAAATGGTGCGCTTAAAGTAGGCCACCTTACCCATATATTCCAGTTCCTACAGCGAACATTTCATCGAAAATATCGGTCAATCTCTGAGACGTATAATTTAAATAGTATTTGTCAAAAAGATTTTCGAAGTTCCATACCGCAGTTATCGGCTAATATGTGAGTTATCTAATAACAATGTATCTTTGTGCTTAAAATGGATAAAATTGAGTGAAACTTGCCCTAGACCCTATATATTTAGCGCGATTTTTAAGTCTCCGGTTGACTTTACTCCATATAAGTGTATCGGTTATTGCAAGGATATATAGATAATACTACTACTTCAATCTATATGATTTCTATTAATTGGATTGTAACTATTAGTTAATGAAATATAGAATTTGTTTACAAAAAATGTATCGTAAAGCATTTCGTGTGTTAATAAAACATTGCTTTTTTGGAGAAAATTCTGTTGAATTTGGGCTTATGGAAATCCACCGTTGAAAATATATTTGCTAAGCTGGAAACAAGCGAAATGAGCAAAGTAGGTGTCTCGCAAATTCATAATCCAACAAAAACAAAGAATAACTGACTCTGAGAAGTGTTTAAGTGCTCTCTAATCGGAATAAAGCCGAATTTTTGAGTTACTGATAGAAGCATAGCTCCATAATTTCCACTGGAGTCCAATCGATTCTAGTGGACTGCACATGAAGTACCGGTTCTCAGGTGTGGACGGACGAAAAAGGCGGCTGAAAAGGTTATTCAATCAGTCTTTTGGGACGCACGTAGTATAATACATACTCAACGTCTACTTGGTTTTTTTTCGAGGAAGGATCTGTTTAAAATTGTGTCAGCCATTCTTGTGTTATAAATTTCTTTTATGTACATATGTATGTACATATATAGATGTGAGTTTTTTTTATTGTTTTTTTTTTTTTTTTTGTTTTTGTAGAAATGAAATTCTCAAATGATTTCTACAAACATGACTTTTTAACAAATACTTATAATTTGAAATATAATTTTTGGTTTTATGAGTTGTATTGAATTCTAATGTAAAGAAATGAAAAGTAGCCTATGTCCTTACCCTGGTTCTACACTATCTCCCCACCAATTTTCGGCCAAATGCGTTCAGCCGTTCTTGAGTTATAAATGGTGCAACTAGCACGACTTTCTTTTGGATATATAGATGTGCATGTTTGTGTCCGATAAGGGACGGCATTGCCCAACATTTGGTTTTGTTTCGTTGGTACACTCTTCATATGAACTTATGTGAAGTTTCATTTCAATCTGTCAATTTATTCTTTGTTTACAAGTCATTTAGCGTCAGTATTTTTTTCAATGGGAAAAATTTAATATCGTGCAGTGATAAAATTCTTATGTGTGGAAGGTGTAGCACAAAACGAAATTTACGAGCGAATATTAAAAGTGTATAATGATTTTTCACCTACAATTAAAGCAATAGAAAGATGGGTTGCTGAATTTAAACGTGTTTGTATAAGCCTTGAAGGCAGTGTGAGCCAAGGTTTAATGAAATTTTGGGTTTTAGAAAGCTATGTGCCCAATAGGTGTCGCTTTCGCTAACAATGGAACAAAAAGACATTCGAATGCGACCTTCTCAGTAACATTTGGAGTGTTTTAAAAAGGATATAGTGGATTTTGTGCGCCGATTCCTCACTATGGATGAGACTTGGATCTATCGTGATGATTCTGAATCAAACCAAGAGGCTAAAGAGTGGTGTGAACCTGGTTGTCAAGAAAATCGGTCAAGAAGGTTATGGCTTCATTTTTTTGGGATCTTCAAATGAAGAGGTCATAACGGCTGTTGCAGCGTATTTTGCAGTGTATTAAATTTCAGGGAGATTATAATGAATACCAAAGTGTATTTTGAATTATAAAGTTTTGTTTTTCTTATGGTTTGAATTATAATCAAACTGTTGGATTTGTATGATTAAACGTTAAAACTTAAATAAGATTCTTTAGATCTTTACCACTGGTGGGGGGAAAACAAAGACCTTATTCAAGCTGAGAAATATTTCATTCTAATTATATGGACTGCACACCACATAGAGTTTTTTCAAGTGCACAAGTGCATTTGTAATCAATTGTCCAAACCTAAGTAAATATGTTTATAATATTTCTTGAGTGCATGCGTATTACATATTACTGCATATAAACGCATATATTTTTGTGAGTATACTTATGTATGTTTTGTATTGCCTCTGCCTCATCTAATTTATGTAGACTGTATAACTTATTACAATAGCTAGAATATTTATTATCTTATTTAACATTTGTAAAAAATGTCTAAATAAAAATATATTAATTATTATTTTGAACACTTATCAAACGATAAAAATTATTAATCAACCTGGCATACCTGAGCAATAGCCAAATTAATGCAATCAGCCTTTCCCTATCTCTGCCCACAATATAGCATATAAAAGGATTTCCGACTTTCCACTTGACAAGTTTTCTTGAAAATTAAGAGGTTTATCAATGAATATGAATGGAATTGGTCTAGACCTTTGTCAAAACCTCATGTCCCTCATATGAAGATTTCGATGGTTGATTTTTTTCACATCAACTAAATATATTAAACGTAGTTTATATAACATATTTCTCATTTAAGGATGATTTTGAATATAAGTTAATAAGACACCTAAGAATGTTGTCTATTCAAGCTTTTCGTCGGTAACTCCCAAACTTAGCCTTTCGTTACTAGTTATAACTAGTTTTTTCGGGTTTGGCTAGTCAAGAAAATAAAATAATTAATTTCGAAATAAAAGTGCTTTTAGCATTACATTGCATTGATATAAGATCTCAATTAATTTTACCTGATCAAAACTATAATGTCTTAGAGTTATGGTACATTGATATACTTTATTATCTACTATGTATGTGTTGAAGCGTAAGTACGCTGTGAAGTCTGTTGACAGACAACTTTTTCGGTACGACATTTTTACAAACATCTGCTGGAACACAAAGATATAAATTTTATTATTGCTCTCAGCGTGGAATTCTTGTCAAACATTAATTTTGTGGGCACGTGTATTTATCGAGTTATCTACACGTAGTATTAGTGGTGTCCTCACCCGTTCAATGCAACTCTGTACAATGGTCAGACAGACAAACGAGTGCGAGCATAAACGTTTACGCCGACAATTAACTTGCTTGCTCATCAATTCAGGCGGCAATAATTATACCGGCAGAGTCCTGCTGGCAGGATTGAATTGAACACATTATACTCACATCCTTCTTAGCAGGAGTGGCGGCGGTGGTGCGATCCAATAATAATCCTTCTTTTGTCAGCATTTTATTACATACTTCCAGGCGCACAAACACTCCATATATTCATATCTAATTTGTGCACACATATACAAACAACACTTCACTTATACCCACCAATACAGGTACGTGAGATTTTATTGCGAAATCTGAAAAAGGCAAATAAGAGATTTGACACTTGAATTACTTAAGCACTTTGCCAGCTACCCAGCCAACGGAGAACACTCGAAAACAAAAACAGAACAATGAAGCAAACAAAGAACATTATAAGTATTTGAAGTTGGTCGACAACAACAAAATAATACAAATACATTGAGCAAAGGAATGAAAACACGATGGTACTTCTCGCAGCTAGTATATTCGGTAGCAACGCTGAATCGTGAAAATAACAACAACATGAACTACGCAGAACCATACAAGCATAAATTGATGGGCGGAAAGTTAAGCAATATCCTCAATAAGGGTGGTGTCAACACGCCAAAGAGCGAAATCATTTCAATACTAACTGTTCGAGTATCCTTACATCGGTCGTTTTCTATTTTCGTATCATTTGAAGCTGTGCCTCATATCTGAGAATGCCTGTTCATATGCACATATTTATAAATAGCGCATACTTAGATTTTCTGGTGATGTACTTTAGTAGGGTGAACCAACAACAATTTCATTTCGTGCAGAGGTCTGCACCTGACCAGGTCTTTATTCGTAACTCAGAGCCGACTCCATTTCTTATATATTTTTTTTAATTCAGTTAATTGTGGACTCAACAAAAAGAGTAATTTTCGCGTTCCCCTTTCTCTCTCTACCTTAATTCGTTACAGAATCCTACCATATTAATTATCTAAAATAAAGGAGTACTTTGTTTCTTATTCACTTAGGCTCATTTATTCTAAGCATTCTTTTGACAACCGGAGTGACATATTGACATTTGCATATCATAATTAATACATTAAAAGAATTAATTCATGAACATCGATGGTTTTATTACTTTCTGCATGAACATGTATTTTGAGCCCCCTTTATATGCACATTTCCACATATATACATATATTTATTTATGTTACAACCTCACAGTAAAATCAACATGGTATAAAGTACTTCACAGGTTCAACTATTGAACCGACAAATTGTAAAATTTCGATGTCAATTGTCAAATTTCTACCAGTTCAATGATGGACAAGTACCATATATTGGTAATTGAAAGATCTGGTCTTCCTCTGACTGGTACAACTTCGAGGCACAAATCTTTGTTATGAACTAGGAAATTTCTAACTAGATTGAGGCGAGATGTAGTTTTATTAGTTTGGCAATATACATACTTCAGGGTATGCGAGACTGAAAATTGGAGATGGCAGAACAATATAGCATAATGAATGAATTGTATTTTGTTTGAGTTTCGTGATGGAGTGTATAAAAAAGCAAATGACTGCTCTCTTTCCTTTAATCAGGCAAATAAGTGCATGTAATATTGTCCACTTGTTAAGCTGTTGTACTCAATGAAAAACATGGACATGTAAAATGAGTTTTAGTTAATGCATGGGCACTATATAAAATGTTGCTAGTGTTGTAATGTAAAATCCCATATGAATACATTCCTAGGTACATACATATGTACATATGAATATGAATTATAACCATAACCTCAATTGATTTGTGATTGTCAAATTCTAATGTATTTATTATTTCAACATTTAGGAATATATGTATGTAATATTTGTAAAACAGAAAAATAGAGTTCTTATTTTATTGAATTAGGCATAGTGAAATTAAAAGAACTGGCGATTGTCCGAATTGTTCCAACTAAGTCATAGCATAAATAATTCTGAAAGTATAGTTTTATTTAATTAAAACTAAACAAACAACACAAAAAAAATATATATATCTCAAAAATAAGACCCAGTTTGTGTTTAAACATCTGCTTAAGAGAGGTTTTTACTTAGTTGGGCCGAAAATCGGATGCGTGTTCGGACGGAATACCGAGAGAGAATGAAGCTGGCAAATTTTTTAAATTAGTTTTTCGGTGAAGTGAAAAAGTGAAGCGAAATTTTTGCAATTGGATTGTTTGGGAAAAGAGTCTGTCGGGATTTATTCGTGGTTTGTAAACGCCCATTTACATGTATTCTGTGATAATACATAGAATAAATACTCCATATGTTTAAGTATATTGGAAGGTATGAGCATGTTCTTGCGATACCCAGTAAGATGATGCACGTGTGTGTGTACCATACATATTCGTAGATTATTAAGACGCTTGTCTGTCCACCGAGAGTACAATTTGTAATATTTAACGCTCGATTTGAGCGCATAAGGGCTTCGATGAAACAGCAAGTGGCAAGTGGCTCATCTTCTGCACACCTCCCTGCTTGACTCCAATAGCACAGTGGCTTTGGTTTTCGGCTTCATTTACTCCCTTGTTCCACCGTATCGCGATGGCTTAATATTGCAGGGTCTCAACGTTCTTCGCTCGTTTGTTCACTTAAGCCTTTTGTTTGACTGCAATAAAAATCGAACCAGAAGGAATTATACTTACACCGCACTAAGCCTGCCCATAATGTCAATCTCAATTTACAATTCAGAATTCACAACAGCCCTTGAATGTGTCAGCACAAGTGTGGAAATTAAAGCAACAAAGCGCTGAAGGGAAGAGCCCATTTGTGGCGATGAAAATGAGCAAGCGGTTTATGGTATGCTGTGATGCTCTTCTGCTGTTGTTGTATTATTGTGATGTTGATGTTTGATGTTGGTGGTGGGGATTTTCAGCTTCTAAAGTGGGCATAAACGCCCTCGGTACATTTATTATTGTTTATTTGTTTGCGCTAGATGCATAAATTTCACCTAAACCACACTCAGCCCACAAATAAGCCGAGGGATTTCGTATTTGAAGACGAAATCGTCAAGATGCAGTCATACAAGTGCCGTTTTAGCATGATTTATTATGTAGCGTGGAATTCAATTAAGTACGATGATTGTCACTTGGCCGTATGGTTAAAAATTATTTTACGTTTTTAATCGCTTATGATTAAATGTGTGTGGGTGTCATGAGCATACTTATACTCGTACATTTATGCATGAATGTCGATGTGAATATCGATTTCGAATGAAGCGGTCCATTTATATACATATATACATATATGCAAATACATATGCACATATTTTACGGTGTTTGCGGATCTGAAGTTGATGATAAAATATCTAATAGAAATGAATTTATAATATATTTTTTAATAAAGTGAATTTCATTTAATAAAAAATTTCTGCAATATGTTCTCAAGCAGTTTTTATGGCTGGTCTTTGAAAAAACGATCAATAGTGAGGTAAAAAAAACATTTTAGAAATATTAATATTAAAACTTGTGTTTAGAATGTCACAAATTTCATTTGCTTCTTTTCCACAGTCGCAATACCATTTTCTTTAGCTCACCATTTCATTTGCAGCTAAAGCAAACACTAAACTGATTGTTGTTGTATATATGAGTAGGTTAGGCTAGGTTAAGCTCGCAGATATGTTACCCAAAACAGACGAAACAAATTTGTAGAGACAGCTAATGTCATTTTCAGCTATTATTACAGACACTGTTTGCCTAGCGATGAGCGCGCAGTATATGAGAGCTCCTTCCAACCTTCTCTCCTAACTTCGACCCATCCGTGAAAAAATTTTCTACGCCTCTCTTCCATCGATTTTTTCCTCATCCATATAACTTTCTTAGGAATGTTGGCAGGGAATAAGCCGCCAGGAGTGGACTCTGCATATGTACAGCCTGATTCATATTAACTTATTTCGAAATTTATACATAGTCTCCATTATTTTTATATCGTAATAAAAATAGAAATGAACCCTTTCAACTTTTTTAAACATATATTTATATGAAGTTAAGTCAATCAGACATTTCAAAATTCAGTTATATGGTGGCTAAGGAAGGGTCTAGCGAAATACATTTCCTCTATTTCAAATAACTCCCGCATTGGTTTATAAATGTGGTATAAAGTCAGCTGAATGTTCATATTTTCTTTTATTAGGCTTATGAGGGATTTGGAAAGCATTTATCCGATTCAACCCATTTTTTACATATACTATTATGAGTAAAAGATTCTCTCCCAATTTCAATTATAGTATATCTCACACATTAACCGAAACTTTTGGTCAAAAGTTAACTATATTTACTGAGGTCCTCATATGCGGTACTTAGGGGCAGTTTTGGTTCGATTTTTACAATTTTTGGTTATAAGGTGGTATACTTCAAAGGCTCTATTCGTGCAAAATTTTATCTCGTTATATTAATTGTTAATTGATTTGTATTCTGGAAGATGAACGAATCAAATGGAAATAAGTAAGAATGGGTTAAGTTTGGACGCAGTCGAACATTTTATAAACTGGAAACTTGCAAGAATTCACGCTAGGGAAATACATTAAAATGTTAGAAAATCCTGTTAATAGTTATATGGCGGATAAGCCAAGTTTTCGCACAATTGTATCTATTTTAGGCATAAAGTATACTGTTATGAATGAAACATGTACAGTAATTATTATTCAGATTTCTCAAATATTGACCAATATATCCGGCATAAGGTCACATGGAAGTTCACAAATGTTTTTATTTCGGTACACAGAAATAGTATTGTCAGGAAATATGTCTGTCCTAATTTCAATTGTTTCACAATAACCGATATTTTCGATGAAAAGTAAACTGTAGACACTAAAGGTCCTAACCCTGAAGTACCTTGAAGCTTAAACAGTTTTGCTTTGAATTTAAACATTTTTTGGTCATGAGGTGCTTCCTGATTTGTGTACTGGAAAGTGAAAGCATCAAGTGGTATTTAAGTTGTGGTACATATATGGGAAGTTGGTGTCCTTGAACTTTCGTCCATTTTCACAATATGATATAGGAATACAAGGAGAATGCGCGCATCTCCTCAATCGGTCGGTCGGGTTACGAGATACGTGACTTCACTAAAAAGTGGGCGGTGCAACGCCTACCCAGCAATTTTCACTCTGACTCCTATAAAGCTGTCCAATGCCATCTCGGGGGAAAATTTAATGCTTCTAACGTAATTAGATATTAATTTATTAGATATTGGGTTTTGGATAGCACCATTTGCTTGGAAGTGCTTCGTGTACGAACAAATTCTGTTGAATTCGGCACATCGTGAAACATCCATACACTCGATTACTGCTGACTGAGGTAATATTTTAAGTTAAACAAAATAAATAGCACTCATATGTCGTTATGGGCATATAACGTAAAAAATGTCAAACTTTACGATAAAGTTGTGAGTTGGGGGATTGCAACATAACTGTGCCAAATCATAAAATATAAAAGGCAACCTACATATTACTAATTTCATTCGGTTTTACTGATTTAAAACTAGATAGCTTTCGAATCGTTATAATCTGCTATCTTTACCGATTTTCCAGTGAGAATATCACGACATTTTATTAATTGGAAGTGAAGTTATTGCGTTTTAAGTGTCAGTATGTTTGTTATCGGTGCGTAAATGAGCTTCGAACAAAGAGCCATCAATAAATTTTTTTTAAATTGGTAAAACTTTTACAGAAACGTTCCAATTGACGAAAGAAGTTTATGGTGATGATTGCCAATCCCGTGCACGCGTGGTTTCGATGTTTTCAAAGTGTTCGTGAGGACAAAAATGACGATCAACATGTGGGGCAATCAAAAACCGTGATCACGGGAAATTCCATCGAAACTGTGCGTAAATTCATCAAAAATCAGCCGAAGTCATTATTAAAATTCATGTAAATGGAATTGAACATCTCCACACAAATTGACTGACGGCCAAAAATTGCTCAGAATCCAACATTCGAAGAACGATTATTTGACCATAAATCACATTTTAACCATTAACCACTCCGCATATTCATCTGATATGGCATTGTGTGACTTCTGCCCTTTCGGAAAAATGCATTTGCCCATGAAAAGAWAGCGTTATGCAGACGTAGAGGCCATTCAAAAGGCTTGCACCGGCATACTGGCGGCCATACCGGCCAACGAGCTGAAATACTGGTTCGACATTCTTTTGGACCGTTTTGTTTTTTTTTTTTTAAGTTCGTTTACTTTGGAACACACCTTGTATAGTAGAAACTTAAAATCGATTTTTTAATATCGACTCCTACTAAATATAGAAACACATTATACTAAAATCGTAGACTTGCGTGTGACATACTTTATTGCAATGTATAATACTGTAGTTTATTAATGTATTGAATAGAAAACTTTCACAAAACAAGACGATATGGGCCAAGCTTTGAGATTCTTTCGAGAACTTCTTCTACAGTGACTTCAATGTGATAATGCATATGCAGCAACGCCACGCCGATCAATCTATCTTGAAGCATGTTCGTTCTCAACCACCTTTTCATGGCTCGAATTCGTCACGGGAAGTGTGCAGAACAAGCGAAGAAAACTATGAATTATGGAGTCTACATCGCAGTTTTTCAACGTTTCCAACGCAGTTGCCAGTAGCTTGTTGTCTTTTGACTATTGCTTTCACCTTTGAGCTCCAATTGTCGCACGACGTGGTCATTATCCCAAAGGTCTTTGAATCTATCTATGAAGCAGTCAATGATATTTTCCATTTCTTTGGTTTTCAAAGCACATACTTTTGTTGGAAGCAGCAACCCAGTTGAAATATATCCAATACTTCTTTAGAAAAGCGCGTCGTCAAATCTTCGCGGATTGTAGAACGTAAACTGAGACCGTTTAGTATTATTCGTAAGTTCTCATGCAGAAATTTTCGCGTTTTGTTTGTCGGCCGCAAAGTCTTGTTTTTTCTCCGTCAACTTTAAAGTAGCGTATCTATCATATTTGATGTATTTATTTGCCAGATTGATCGAATCTTTCTGAAGAATCACGCCGAGTGAATGACTCAGAGATTTAATATCGCATAGGAAAAAATCCAAATTTTAAGTTCAAATTTGCACAGGTCTGCGATGGGTATCGTTGCTTTTCCTACTGTTTCCTTATTTTTCCAGTTACTTATTGTTGCTTCTTCAAGTTGCCACAGTAAAAACACACCTTAAAATGACCGAATCCTCGACGCACAATGAATTAGTCACGAAGAATGTACCAATCAAACAGATCACATATGGATCTGAATGCAGCATATATTTCAAGTTCTCTATCAAGCCTCGTTGTTTCAAATTTAACACTTCCAGTTACACGTCTGATTAGGTTTATTAACAATTTGATCTGCTTACGTTGCTACAATTTTTAACTTTATGCGATTTCTCACTGAAAATGGTTAAAGTTAGTTTGGTAATTCTTCTAGCTCCCAATAGTAATATAAAATCCATCGATCAGAGTGTAGATTGTTTTAATAAAATAGGGTCAAAATGTTTTCTTGAATTAACCTTAGTTCAATGCCAAAAGTAAATGAAATCCATTCCCGATTGAGTGATTTTCAACATTCATTTCCAGCAAGTATTTTTAAAATATTTATCTATTTTATTTCCAGAGAAGGGAGGCCCTGTGCTCTGCTACAAGAACGTACCACTTTCGCATTACTTCATGGTAGCTGACCTAATTGTAGTTTCTGCCAGCTTATGAATTTGAAAATTTATTTTATATAGATACTGACCCCGCAGCGGTTGTCCTGCGTGAAATTATGTGTTTTGAAATGAAAAGAAAGTTAAATTTATCATGTAAATTTTTTCAATGTAACGCAGCTCGTTAAACAACATTTTTTGGTTTCTGTTCCGGTGTACAGAAAAGATGGTTTTCCATTTCGTGAGCACGCCACTGGCCGTGTGAATAACATAGCACTTCCAAATTTATGGCACACACTTCTAGCGACTATCCTTGTGTCCTGTTGACTGTCATCTCAAATTCAATGTTCACTGGAAACGGAATACGTATGAACTTTTTGCCTCTTGTATTCGAAAGGTACGTCACAATTAGTCAGGTTCAATTACACAGTTTCGGTGCATGCAGATTGCGAAACATAATAATGACAGATCCAACTTTGAGACGCAAATAATGCGGTGGCATACCAAGCCTCTCCAAAAAATTTTGAAATTCCCCTGCATAATTCATGGCTTCGTCTTCATTGTCAAGACGATCGAATCTTTCAGTTTAAGTCAACAACATCGGTATTTTGGCAGCTAACATTGCGCGTGCACTTAATTAATCTTAGTTATGATAATTTGGCCAATGTCCGAACATTCGTGATGAGTTCATCTTTCGTGAAGTGATAAACATTTGGAATTGACCCATTTCCAATCCTTAGCGAAAACGATGACATGTAAAATGTCTTCGGCAATGTCATTTTTGTTCATATCCCTGGTATGTCGAAATGATTATCGCGAAATTCTTTAATACTTGAAATTCATAAATATTTCCTTTAGCCCCCATATAAACAATACCCGGTATTTTATTCACAACAATGTATCATTACTCCACATAAAAAATATCAAAATTTTAGAATACCGGGTTGACTTTATTCCATGTGATCAGTAACTGAATGTGATGAAAATTTGGTAGCATTTTTTTAGTCTGTGGCTTTTATTATAGTATTAGAAAAAAATGATAAAATAGATAAAATCGGGTCAATACTATATCTAACATATGATCTTTAAACCTTCGTCAAAATTAACTGGATGTATAATATTGGATATTCTATAGTTTAATGTCAGAAATATATGAAATGATACGAATTACTCTAACAAACCGTATGCCACATTTGAGGGTCAGTGAGTTGTAGCTACATAACTCATATAAAATTGTTTGGTTTTGGAGCTCCTGGTTGACGTTCTACACTTTCAAGCACTTCCCCGGTCCTGGCAAGTAGCAAGAGTACGAAATGTTCGGTTGCACCCATTATTTGTGTGTATTGGTTGTCAAAAAAGTCTTGCGACATTTGTGCGGTATTTTTATTGAATTTTCAGTTGTTCATAAAATTTTTTTTTGATGACTCATGCCCAGCTCTTGACCGATGCTACGACTGCTACTATGCCGGTCTCTTTCGACCAATTCAGCGATTTTTCGCAATTTTCGACGACAGGCCTTCCGGAACGTGGCGCATCTTCGACCACCTCTACACCAGAACGAAAACGTTGAAACCATCGGTGGGCGGTGGAAATGGAAACTGTATCCGGTCCATATACTGCACAAATTTTATTGGCGGCTTGATATGCATTTTTGCCTTTATCGCAGTAGTACTGTAAAATATGCCGTATTTTCTCTTTATTTTGCTCCATGTTTGCGACGCTATAACTCGCGAAGGACTTGAAAGAAACGACAATCAGTCCAACACGTGTTAGCGCGTAAAATTAGCTTTCCAAAAAGGTATAGCATGACCCGATGCGATGAATAAAACTAGAACTACGCGCTTTTTTGACAACCTAATATAAAGTATTGCTAATAGTTGCATATGGTGAAAGTATAAAATATTCGGTTACACTCGAGTCTTCCCTCCTTTACTTATTATTATATAGAATATTCACATTTTTTAAACTCTTGCAACCAGTTGCTACAGAGTATTATAGTTTTGTTCACCTAACGCTTGTACGTAGCAAGCTAAAACTAAGCGAGATAGATATTGGGTTATATATATGCTTGTATAAATGATTAGGATGACGAGAATAGTTAAAATCCGACTGACTGTCTGTCTGTCCGTCCGTGCAAGCTATAACTTGAGTAAAAGTTAAAACACCTCGATAAAACTTGGTATACAGGTTCTTTAGTATAAATAAAAAGAAAAAACGTTAACTGTCAAAAACGTGAAGATGCCACGTCAAATGTGAAAATTTTCCATACAAGCCCTGGATTCCGATCGTTCGGTTTGCATAGCAGCATTATGCTACAGTGAGCCGAGCTGAACAATTTCTTCGTATATTACATTATTATCTTAGAAAATTACTTATGCCAACTTTTGTGAAGATACATTGTCAAATGTGAAAGTTTTCCATACACGAACTTGATTCCGATCTTCCGATATCAGCAGTTCCGACAAATGAGCAGCTTCATGAAGACAAAGTAACGTTTCAAAACGATATCTTAAAAACTGAGGGACTAGTTCGTATATATACAGACAGACAGACGGACATGGCTAAATCGGCTGCTTTATAGGATCTCCGACGCTTAATTCTAGGTGTTACAAACTTCGTGGCAAACTTAATATACCCTGTTCAGGGTATATAAGTTCGATTTCGTAGATGAACGTAATCGGACTGCCACTGCCACTCCCACAAATCGCCATTAACCGACAACAAATAAAGTGCCATAACTAAGCACTAAATTAGGATATTAAGCTGTAATTTTGTACAGAGGATCCCAGTAACAAGAGGCACTTCCACTTGGTTCGTTCAGTTAACGGTATAAACGATATAAAACTGCATAAATAATGCCTTTAGCGTGTGCCACCTTATGACCAAAAATTATTTAAATCTAATAAAAACTGTTCAATCCCATAGGTACAGAATATTTAAGCCCCGGTGCGTATAGTTTACTTTTGATCGAAAATTTTGGTCAATGTGTGATATATGTATATATAACTGAAGT
>NW_017534864.1:784660-810996 GCF_001853355.1 Bactrocera latifrons
TTGATGCTAAAATTGCAATTTGTCCCTTGAATACATAAAGACATTTGAAGTATAAGATTTGTACTATATATCACCATTCACTTAATTAAATATTATATATGTATACTTAACAATTTAATTAATTCAGTTGAACTTAAGATCTAAATGGTAAGTATAATGGATGTAGCCTTTCCAGTCGGCGAGTATATTCACTGTTGTCCAGTAGGTTAATGGCGGGTATGTATCTTGAACTGAGTTTCTGAATTTCGCTCTTCACTATATTTATTTCAAGGTCTTTGTGTAAGTTAATATTTTTGATGTACCATGGAGCGTTTGCAATCAACCTGAGGGTTTTCGGCTGATATCTTTGAATTATTTCTACGTTCGATTTACTTGCTGTTCCCCAGATTTGTATTCCATATGCCCAAATCGGTTTTAAAATGCTTTTATATAGGATCACCTTAGTTTTGAGACTAAGTTTTGATTTGGGACCCAGTAGCCAGTAAATTTTTCTCGTATTGATTTTTAGCTGATCTCGTTTAATTTGTATGTGTTGCTGCCATGTTGGTCTTCTGTCTACGTGCATCCCGAGGTACTTAGTGCTAGTGCATTCTGGAATAATGGCTTGATTGAGATTAACGCTGGGGCAATCTCCTGCTTCCAGGATTCAACTGCGTTCAGTTGTTTTTGAACATTTTCAGACGCTTCGGTTGCAGAGTAAGCAGAAGAAAGAATGGCGGTGTCGTCCGCATATGTGGCAACAGTTATATTTTCGTCGTTTATTATTGGCATGTCGGCAGTGAAAATCGTGTATAGTGTTGGGACAAGCACGCTGCCTTGCGGAACACCTGCTTTGACTTCTTATATGTCGGAAGTGTCATCATTAAATCTAACGTAAAAATGTCTGCAATCTAGGTAAGTCCTAAGAAATAGGTAGAATGAAGCTGGTAGTTTAATTTTTATTGTAAATAACAACCCCTCATGCCAGACTCTATCGAAAGCTTGTTGAATGTCTAAGAAAACGGCCGAACAATACTGTTTCTCTTCGAGACATTTCAGTATGGTTTTGACGATTCTGTGGCACTGTTCAGGGGTTCGATGTAGTTGCCTGAATCCAAATTTATGGTCTGGGATAGCGGAAACTGGCAATAATCGACGAAGAAATATTCTTTAGAATGTTTTAGAGAATATTGTCAGCAAACTTATTGCTCTATAAGAGGTTATTTCGTTCTCGGGCTTGTTTGTCTTCGGAATCATTATAATTTCGGCAAATTTCCTTTAGATAGGAAAGTGGCTTAACCTAAAACCACAATTAAAGATTAAAACTAAGAACAGCAGTCATTTCCTGGGTAATTGGTTGATTGTCCATGCATCAACATTTTCTGGGCCAGGCAGTTTAGAAATTCTCAACTGTGACACTTCTTATTGTACTTATCTCAGTTTTACGCAATGTATTGGTTTATCCATTTGACATGAACTCTCAAGACAAGTATTCGCAAAGTGATTGCCAAAAGCGTCGGCTTTTCTTTTGTCAGATCTACACCAAAGTTGTTTTCATCTTTTATCGGTACTTGTCGCTTCGGAGAACGTTTCATCGTTTTTATTTGGATCAGCATTCTTAAGAAATTCTGCAATAGATTCTTCTTTCAACTCTGCCAACTTGGGTTTTAATTCTTCAATTGCTTTGTTTAGCCTGGTTTTGTCAACCGGGTTTCTGCTATTCTGCCTTCGAAGTCGTCTTTCATATATATAACTGAAATTAAGGTATAATCCTTCTCTTATAATGATATGTCTGTATGTCAAAAATGGGTTTAATCAGGTCAATATTCCCCTAGGTGACTTTATTGCGCATATATCGGTCAATATGTAAGTTATCTCGATGAAAATGAAAAAGCATGTTTTACACATAACATATGAATAAATGAAATTTTGCGAAAACTTTATCTAGTCCTCATATAACTAACATTAGGATCGATAGTACCCCCACTCCCATATACTATAATGTGCTATATAGTGATTTTCGCTTTTCTAGGAAACCTTATGTGTTTGTCAGTGTATGAGTTATACATAGTATATGTATGTATTTATAAAATTCTTTGTATTTCCACCCTCTGGTTGACGTTTTACACCTTAAGGTATTTTCTTGCCTTTGATTCTTGTAAGTGGCAAGAGTATAAAATGTTCGGTTGTACCCGAACTTTGCCCTTCCTTACCTGTTTATATTTAGGATTTATCAAAGGACAATTAGGTCATTTGTTGATTACACTACTCAAAAAATATGAAGGAAAAGTTTGCGACTGATGTGCTAACAAGTCTGTGGGGTATTTGAGGTGTCAAGATTACGAATTTGAGTTCAAAATATTAACCATCACGTGCAGCTATTTTTGTCATTGCTGTAAATAGTAGTGGCTTGATCTTTACACCCCTTGACTACGACCCAAAAAACGTGTTAGAAAGTTTTTACTATTATTTTCGTTTTAGCAATCTAAAATTAGCGAGAAAAAGCTATTAATATCGCTGTCGCAAAATTACTATAAACTACATCCTTCAATATATGTATATACATATATATATTCTGAGAATCTAGACCCAATTTTGTCAATGTGCTCAGTAAGGTTTATCATTTAATCATGTGACTCTTTACTTTGGTACAACACTTGGAAACTGTTCACGGTCATTAAGCAAATTCACGTTCGTCGAAAATTCATCTTCTCAGATGTGGCCCATATCTGGATCATAGGGAATTGGCGTAAACAGGTGGAGATATGCAACCAGTGCCGAGGGGGTCATTTGGACGACATTTTGTTCAAGTCACGAATGGCAAAAAGTTATTTGCATTGGAAAAAAACATTTCATTTTAACATCACGTGGATATTGTTGGTAGGCCTTTTATCTTATGTATGTAGTATGTACATATGTACATATGTATAAAAATGCATCGCAAAATGTGTTGCTATGCGCATAACTCAACAGCGCCTCAACCAATTTGGCAAATTCTTTTTTCTAAATGTTCGTTGAGGTTCAAGGATGGTTTTTACGACAAGAAAATGTCGAATAATTGCCGGAAAGCCCCTAAAAACAGCCCTTTTCTTCCCCCCATATAAACGAATGAATGTTTATGTATGTATGTATTTGTTAGTAACGCTAATGCTCGAGAACGGCTGAACCAATCTTGATGAAATTAAAAGATGAGGTTGTTCGCTGGGGATCGGGGAAGGTAAAAAAACCGTATGCCTTTCGTGAGGAAAAGTCGGAAAATTGGACAATTCCAAAAAGTAACCTTTTTTATACATATTTTTTTTGTTTTTCAATTATTTGAATTGTTCAAATTTGTTATTTCCTCTTTTAATTCCAACTATTCGAAAAACAAATTATTTAAAATTATTCAGTGAAAACTTTATGTGTGTTTCACACAAAGTGATCAATTAATGATTGAAATTTTTTTCAATGCCACGAACAGGTCGCGCTAATATCCGTCGACATTCTTTTTGCTATCAACGTATGGCAGCCCAAGCCACATGAACGACTACTCCCAGGATGCGATGACATACATACATGTGGAATCAGCAAGCGACACCACAATCCCACTTCGGGTTGTATGTCTGACAATAAATGCACGAAACACTATCCAGGTGCTTTTCTTTCGGAAACACAAACTGGAAATGATGAATATCCACTCTATCGGCGTCGCTCACCAGATAACAATGGCAGAACATTCAGCATTTAATTTAGAAGAGTGAGTATTGAAGTTGGCAACACATGGTCGTACTATATTCCCCACTATTGTCTAATTCACATTCAAAACTCATATCAATGTTGAGTATTGAAGTTTGGTGAAATCGATAATTTGTAAGTACGACACCAAAGGAAGTAACATGGCGGGTATTGTGGTAGGATATTTTTTTGCAATTCATGAACGTTTTCCGACGTCTCGCAGTTAATTTGGAGAATGACCAAAGAGTGTATTTCAACCACGGAATACATTACAGCCAGTGGAAACACCGCCAGCAACAAAATTAAAATTAACGAGTTTTTTCTCAACTTTCATCACTGATCCGTTTGCGAGAACATTGCTCTATTCGGAAATACCTCGATATTATACATGGAATGCATCGTCGAAGAAATAGTTACGCAGAAAGCAAGATCAACCAGTAGATGAACATACAGGTGTGTTATCAACTAATGCATTAGGACGAATTTACACAATCCACCCGAAAACGACCTTCGGTTGCTCATGATTAATGTACGCGGTTCAACTTCATTTGAGCCATTCCGTACTTTTTGAGAAGCATGCCAGGAATTACAATTGTTGGAAACTGGCAATCGCTGGAATCAAACGATGGACGATACGATAGCTACTTCGTATGATTATTTCAACATATCAGCCTTCAAATCTGCGTCAATTACGGGGTATGAACAAAAATTACATTGAAGAAGACATTTTACATCGTATTCGCTAAGAATTGGAAATGGGTCAATTCCATCTGCCGTTTATCAATTCACGAAAGATGAACTCATCACGAATGTTCGGGCATTGGCCAAATTATCGTAACTTTGATTTCTTAAGTGCACGCGAAATGTTAGCAGCCAAAAATACCGATGTTGTTGACTTAAACTGGAAGATTCAAAGTCAAATTCCGATAGACTTGCGCTCATACAAATCGATCGATCGTCTTGACAATAAAGACGATGCTGTGAATTATCGAGTGGAATTTCTAAATTCTTTGTAGAGGCTTGGTATGGCACCGCATCATTTGCGTCTCAAAGTTGGATCTGTCGTTTTATGTTTCGCAGTCTTCATGCACCGAAACTTTGTAATGGAATCCCACTGATTGTGACGCACCTATCGAATACAAGAGGCAGAATGCTTGATTCTACGAATTCCTTTGAGTTCTAGATGATAATCAACAGGACAGTTGTGGCATAAATTTGGAAACGCTATGCCAGTTAAACGTGGCGGGCTCACGAAATGGAAAACCATCTTTTCTTTACACCGAAACAGAAACCAAAAAATGTTGTTTAACAAGCTGCGTTACATTGGAAAAATTGAAATGATAAATTTAACTTTCTTTTCATTTCAAAACACATAATTTCACGCAGGACAACGGCTGCGGGGTCAGCTAGTTTCCTATAAAGGTAATTCGTCTAAAGTAGGTATTTGATTTTGTGAAATATTTTCGCATTTGTTAAGCTCAGAGCTTGTTTTTGTTAATATGTGACTTGTTTGAGAAAATATAAGACTTTTTGTATAAATGACATTGGTACTTTCTTGTTCAGATAAAAATGATTAAATTGAGAGTTACTTATATATACAGTCAAACCTGTATAAGCGAGAGTTCAAGGGAGCACAATTTTATTCTTGCTTAAAGGGGTTTCTCACTAACCCGACTTTCTCGCTAATGCAGGTACGTGTGTAGTATTTCTCTCTTATTGAGGTACGCAGCAATAACAAGTCACAGCAAGTACGAATGTAGTAAATATGTACATATGTAATATGATAGAAAACAAAACAAAAATTTATGCACTATGTAATTTTATTTTATTTACAACTTATTTACACTTAAAAAAAAATCCGTCAATTTCGTTTGGATTTGTGTTTTAATATTTTGAATGCTTTTCTGTAACTTATAAATATTGTCGAATATATATTCCCTGATGAACAACCGCCGAGTATTCAAAGTACTGATGGCTTCATTGGAATGATCTTTATTTCTGTTTCTGAAATCTGTGCCTCGTCTTCGCTGTCATTTCCAGCAAAACAGGTGTCCACACAATTCTTAACGATATCGTCGTCGGTTTGTTCTCTAGTGGTAGTTACGTCATCGTCAATTTGAACGAAATCTTCGAAGCTCGACATTAACATATTATTCGTGAGACACAAGCTTAAACCATTCCTCTTTGTTAGGTCCAACTTCAACATCATTTTAGTTTAGTTTACTAGTGGTGTTAGCAGGTAAAAACGTTACTTTTACGTTTGCATGTGTTGGTAAGTCCGTATGGGCAGCATAGTTGTCAATAAATAACAGACGTTTTTTTCGTTTTATCTTTATTTGTCTGTCAACTTTTTTCAGCCAATCTTTAAATGATATCTTGGTATCTCAAACGCATTCACTATTTTAAGTTTATCACTTAATGACAGTACTTTGATTTTTCGTTTTGACATGATGCAGAGCAGAACTTTCCTTCGCAATTGATAACTATAAACTGAGTAAGTCCAACAAACAGGACGGTAAACAGGCCCACGTGTCCATTGGAAAAGAATGCCATAGAGTAACAACATTTTTAGTTCCACGAAATAGAATAGGTACAATATTGAGAAGAAAACAATACAAAAGAATGGTCGAAAGTTTTACAAAAGTTAAGAATGAGTCATAAAATTGTAGATGGTTAACTTGTAAATAAAGTTCGTCTCTCGCTTATAGAGACCAGATAAGTAGCAGTCTCACTTACGGAGGTCTATGAGGCAAAAACGACTCTCTCTTACAGAGGACTTTGTTTCTCACTAAGAGAGGTTTTGGAAGCTTAAAATGACGGGTCCTAGCTATTACTGTCACTTTTACTAATCACTTCTCACTAATCCAGTTCTCAATTATTCAGGTTTGATTGTATATACACAAGTATATATATGTATATGATCAAGATGACTAGACGAGTAAAATTTTTTTCTTTTTTTGATTTTGGAGGGGGCATCTTTTTCCGTACGGTGCGCACAACTCAGCCTACGTACTAAACTCTTAACTTCATCGTCATTGCTTGTTATTTCCCTTCTGGAACCGCCGTTAGGCATTACATCGTGAGGCCAAGCTTAGTCATTCGGCTCCTCAGTCACGCCATTCCGGCCTACTTCTCAGTCATTCTTCTCATTTCGCTGCGTTGCCTCTCTTTTCTTCTTATCTCTTTCAGAACTATAGCACACCAAGCTCTCTCGTTATCCCATACTTGTTTTGACTCAGTCGTAAACCGAATTATGTTAACCGGTTTCACTCGTTCCGTTGTCAATTTCTCTAGATGGGCTGCTTCTCATTTTTCCTATCTAACTATTCTTTTATCCATTTAATTAGCCTTTGGGTTCATCTTTTCCCTGTCCAGTCTTGTTCGCCTTGTAGCTAACTCTATTGTCTATAAGCACTCTTAGTTACTTCAGCGCCATCTGGGTCACAGTCCTATGGACGTCGATATGTAATTTGATGTAATCAGCACAGCTTCTGTTTTCTGCCCCGGTATGATGATTTGTTGCAGTGAGCCATTCTTTGATCATTGACGCCGCATGATTGTTAGGTTCTCAAGTTGATAAAGCCCTTTTGCCACTACAGTTATGGCAATATCATCCGCGTACCTGCTTCATACGTGACTACTGCCTTCTATTGCCTTGTTAGCTATGTATGTAGCAAGCTTCTTAGTTGCATCAGTGGTTAACCTATGTTTGCGGAATCCACATTGGTTGTCGCTAAGAACTTTCTTCTCTTCTTTTTCTGTATCCAGCTCTAATCAAGCACAGACTATCCGTTCTATTTTTTTGTCAATCGTATCCAGTATACAGAGTCGATATGAGCTGGGGTCTCCGGTTGGTTTATTTGGCTTCTGCAAGAAGACCTCAGCTTTTTCCATGTTTTCGGGAATACACCTTTTTGTTAATGACGCGTAAACAATTACTGATCTCGCATTGCCATAAAATTTTTAAGCTCTTATTTGGAATACCATCCACGACTGGTGCTTTGGCATTGCCAAATCTCTCTGGCGTCTCTATTACCTCCTCGTTAGTAACTATTGCGTCTTCCGTTTCAGCATGTTCTTGCGCTCGAGCTGTTCGATTTTCTAGATGCTGTGCGGGGAATTGGGTTTCCACAGCGGTTGTCAATAGCCCTTCGCACGTTGGTGCTCGTCCTTTGCCACCACTGATATTCGCCATTACCTGCTTACAAGCATCACCCCACGGGCTTTCACCGATTTGTCCGCAAATTCGAGATTAATTTTTAAAGCATCCGCGTAATTGCATATACATACATGTACTCTGTGAGTCCCGACTCCTTTTACAGCTCCTCCTCGCTTTGTGGCATTTCGATCTCCTCATTCCACCAGTAAACAGTCTTTCTATGAGCACCATTTTTCTTCCTACTCATAAAAGCTTCGTATACTTTTCTAAGGTGACTCACTAGGATCTCTGCCAGTCCATCCATTGCCCATGTATTAAAATCGCCTGCGACCACGTTACTCGTAGTATACAAAAATTTCTGACCAGTTCGTCCAGAATTTTATCAAAACCACTCTGCGATATGCTTGGCAGTATATAACAGCGATAGATGCAGATCTCACATTTTCCGCTTGACTGTAAAACAGTTTCGCTCACAGCGGTTTATCCTGAAATGTTTTTCCTCCACATGACTATATGGTAGATTTGCTCGTCTTGTCAGAGATCCATATCGCGCAGCTTATATTATATATATTGATCGCTGGGTGTGGCTACCTCGGCTTTTTTCTCGTAAAGCATCTGCTTAAAAAGCTCTTGTGCAACCTCACAGTTAATCAGGTTGACTTGCATAACCCTAATTTGTTTGTGCTTTTGCGTGCTTTTTAATAGCGGGTCACTTTTTACTACCTATTTGATGGTCGGTGTTTTCACTGTTCTTTTTCTTACATGTACTACTCGATGGGTTCTTATTGCACGACTTCGCAAAGTGTCCAGATTTCCACACTTGACACAGCACTTGCTCCTGTCATCTGGATTTTTGCATGTTTTCTGCAGATGTCCGTATTCAAGAGACCTCCTGAGATTTTGCTTCGCCCATATTCTGCACACTACCCAACTTATTTTTATCCTGTATACATCAAGAGGTAAGCTTATCACGGCAGTTTGGGTTCCTAAGTATGCCGCTGATTGAGATGTTGTGACTTGACTGATGAGAAAGCGCAATAGACTGTAGGAGAAATCCTCACTTACTTATCTAATGCTCGAAATCGAGTTTTTATTAAAATTGCTCAACTCATTTACTTACTCGGCAATGCTCTTTAGTTGTGATTTCATCGATGTTACGTATTACTACTATAACTTCGTGAGTGACTGTATATCCGCCTGTGGAAACCATTATATGTATATTTCGTACACCTGTTCCTTGGTACGTAAAGGAGATTGGTGTCGTAGATGGGCGGAAGCGGAGCATTGGCACGCACACAATGTTATTAATCAAAAACCTATAAAACGCGATAAAAAAATTAAGATGCAAAATTCTAGACTTAAAGTACATATCTCAAACACTACTGAAGTAAAATATTCCTCCTTATCAGTGCGAAAAAGGATGGATTCGGCGGCGTAGTTGCACCTAATAACTCTATGTTAGAAATGATTAAATTCGGGTCAATGCTTTCCTAGCCCCAATTTATCAAATAAACATATAAATTTCGTACTTGCTATAGACTTTATACCATATATGGGTTAATAAGTGAGTGTGAATAAAACTCAGAAAGCATCTTTACCTGGTAATATTAAGACGTGAAGGCAAAAATGATAAAAATCGGGACAAAACTACTCCCGGTCCCATTTTAGGTAATATAAGTATTTCAAACTTCGAGCCGGCTTTATACCATATTTATTGATCAATATGTAAGACATTTTAGCCAAATTAAGAATCTCATTACATAATATAATGATTTATTTTTACTCATTACTGTGTGTGGATTGGGTTTTATTCCGCTTGGAGTCACGATATGACTAAAGAATTTGCGTGCGAAAATTGAATTAAGGAAATTTACTCGAATGTCACAGAGGCTGTCTTCGGCTCAAACGGCACTCAAAGAAGTTCATTATATCTACCTTCTAAAGATTGATTTATAACTGTCTACTATCTGAGTTGCAATCTAATGAAATCCTGTTGCTTGACCTATGGTCGTAAAATATTGTAATTTTCCTAGTTTACATAGAATTTCTTCAATATTAATAATTGGATAACTTTATTAAGTTTACGATAATGGTCTACAAGCCTTCATTTTGATTTCCAGCTATTTGTGACTTTTGTTTTTTTGCTCCAAAATAATGAATATTCTGAGACATGATCATAAAATTTATCAAAGTTACTCATTATTGGTGAAGAACACCGTAAAACTTAATGTATAATCATTATAACGTAATTGTGATTTTTGAAATAAAAATGTTAATGATTTTAATTCTGAATTTTTGTAAGTCTTCTGATGAACTTTATACCATTTATACTTTTTTTTAAACTCAGTGTGGTTTTGTGCTAAATATGTAATCGGCATAGCCTCCATATCCCTAATATATTTATCTATTTATTAACCAATAGATATAGAGTTATATGTATGTATATATCGAATTAGTTTGACATGACGAGATAGCTGGAACTCCGGATAAGTTTAATGTGCATATCTTTCAAATTACTGCAACCTACCACCTACTGCCGTGTGAAAATAGATTATATCGGATAATAACCATGGCCAACTTTCTTAAAGTTAAATTACTTACTAATGAGACATGTCACAAGCATTAATAATTATTTATAGTAATCATGGTACTGAAGGAATAGAAATTGATTGTAAAAATTTACTGCATAACATTACCTATACAACAACAACGCTACCTTCCATATAACGCAATTTTAAACTTCATCTAATTTTTCACTTTACGGCATATAAATCACCGATTACAGTTTCTAACTTCCCAGAATAAAACTTTGCAAAACTATAGCACTCTATGTATGTAATATCGGGTTTCAAAATCGGAACATAACTATTTCAGATGCCAATTGTTTGAACCATTGTCCATATTGCTGACTTTTATCCGAAGATATCGGTTCATCTGTGAGATTTATTATTAGAATATAGATATCGTCTTTTCTAGAATTAATGTGTCCTTGTGTCAAAACTGAATTCTATTTTCGCA
Source organism: Bactrocera latifrons (assembly GCF_001853355.1). Classification (NCBI taxonomy): domain Eukaryota; kingdom Metazoa; phylum Arthropoda; class Insecta; order Diptera; family Tephritidae; genus Bactrocera; species Bactrocera latifrons. The sequence continues at coordinate 795,531 of NW_017534864.1, forward strand.
AAATGTAAGGAATGTATTGAATATAGTCTGGTGCGGAAATAGGATTAAATCGATCCACGAACTACCCCAGCTTTCGCAAGCTACCTTTCAGTCAAATTAAGTGGAATATCTCCTTGATCATATTTTATTTAAAGTTGAAAGGGAATGGAATAAGTCTAAATCTTCTCTTGACCTTAGTTAGACCTGAACTTAACCCTTCCATATTTGTTTATAGCAATAGTTTGACTACTCTCATTTACGAAAACAATTTTACTTTCAGGGAGTTTCAACGAAATATAAAGTAAAAGTACGTGTCACTTTGTTTGTCCGCGATGGACTCCTAAACTACTCAACCGATTTTAGTAAAATTTAGTACACTGTGTCCGGTTCGAACCAACTTAGAAGATAGGAGAGTAAAAACAATTCATAAATACAAAATACAGTGAAAGCTCTATTAAATCGGCACTCTATTAAGTGGACATGCCCATTAATCATGCACATTACCTCCGATTTTAGTAAAATAATTCATAAATAAAATTTTCGCTGTGCTTTATCCACTAGTGTGATATATAGGGCTTTATTCAAAACTGCCATAAGCACTGTTATTTTCATGTTCACATTTGTACAAGCTCCCATCTTAAACAGAATTCCTACAAAGTCTTCCTGCAGTACTTTGATGTAAACTACCTCCATTTACTATTCTAATCTATTGCCTAACAGACAAGTAACGAAACAAAAGTTATACATAAGTTCCATCGCTACAAGGAAATGTAGCACTTAATTGATCTGTTTTGCGTATATTTTCTATAAAATTTTTAATAATGCTTGCAATATTTGAATTGAAAAATTTATTCACAAGTTGACACGTAGAAATAAATAATTTATCACATTTACCAATAATTTATACCCGAAAGTATGAATTTTGATATGTACATACATTCATAAATGCGACGTATGTATGTATGTATGTATGTATATTTAATTTGGTATAGGCATATGTAGTAATGTACATATACTACCATACTACTAATGTACACATAGACGTATTGATAAAGCGGCTTGTACATATGTACATACATACATACGTGCTTGATGTGTTCGACATAATGAAAAATTATTAAGTGAAAAACACGTCAATCTTCAAAGGTATTCGTGTACTGTACACCAATTTTGTTTATTGTGTTTGCTAACTTATACCATTGCATGTACATATGTATGTATGTACATATAATATATACATAAGTGCATAGCCAGGCTGAGTGCCTATAACATCATCATGCCAACGAGCCAAACAACAAAAACAATCTCTCTTCCCATTTGGCGAATCTCATCAGATCACCCCAATATTGAAACAACATACAATGAAGAAACATAACAAATTTCTCATTCTCATAGTCATACAAATACCAATACGAATATCTACTTTTGTTGTGCCACCATTTTCTAATGTTTAGCTATTGTTGCACACAAACATAGGTGAAGAAACATGCACATACACATACACCCATTCGTTTCGTCTGACTCGATGTAGCCCGTCATTGCCCTTTTCCTTGTTCGCGGCGTTTATTCTCCACCGAGCTTATACCAAGCACATCTTCAAAATATTTGTTTACATCCCAATCTCAGCCTTCATCCCTTCTGTCATTCAGTTTTACGGAACATATGTATGCGTGGTTGTGTATGTGTGCCATATCGTGTAAATGATAACGAACGCCACATCCTATTCGAGTGATTTCTTTATTCACCCGTCGCCCCTGACACATAGAAGCTGTCGCTTACGACTTGTCTGACGTGCACGCGCATACGTTCCGCATATCTCTTCGCTCTTTCATTCACACACGTGACCATAGGCGTTCCTTCTCTACGGTACTCGTAACAATGGCAACGGTGTAGGCAATGGTTCAGGGGAAGGTATGGCTAGTTGAGGATGGAGCGTGGCAGACGCGGCAGTCGAAACGGAATCAGAATTATTCGAGCTGCATAAACATCGGAACGCTGACAAAAGCTGATGGAAGCATCAGTGGTTTTGTGATAAATAAATGTTTGGTTATGTAAAGCGTGAAGCAAAACAGCAGGAAAAGTCAGAAAAAAGAGTCTATCGAAAAAGTTTCGTTTTCGTTGTAGTTCGAGCAACATTTGCTAAAAGGATTCGCGTAAAATCAGACAAGCGGCAGATACGTTTACTTTTAATGCTAGTTAAAACACATTTTGCGGCGGACATTATTAACGGTTTGTCGAGACGACACTATCGCAGAAACTGTTGAACTGAATTGAACGGAAATCGAACGAGTCGTCCCTAATTTCAAATTAACATTTAATGGTGAAATAAACTTAAAATATAATTAAATGCAAATGACATTTTAAAATATGTAAATATGTCTGCCAAATCAAATTAGTTCCTACGCAAAACTGTAACTCCAAAAGTTCGAAAGTGACTGATTTGCTTTAGGAGGTGTATGCCTTAAAAGAAAAATCAGATTTGTGACGAAAGTATAAGTGAAAAATTAATGAAGAAAGAATAATGAATATAAACAAAGTCAAAGCAAAGTGTGCAAAGGATATGAATAATAAAAACCAAATTACTATATTTAAATCGCTTAAAAGACGCAAGACGCGTTATTGTTTCATCTAAAAAATAAATAATTAATAATAAATTTAAATTTAACTCTCCAATGTCCGCCTGAGTTCTTTGTCCTACAAATATATTATTGGGTATGCATACCTCAGTGGATTCTGCAATTGGTTGTAGCAACGCCCATCACCATACCCGACTGCAGCTATCTCCACCCCGTCAAAAGTTAAGACCCGCCTCCAGTACACACCGCTCAATTTCACCTCCGTTAACGATGACATCTGCAGCTAATTTGGCGGAGGAAAAATCAGGCTCCAACAGTGGTTGCAGTAGTAGTAGCACCAACGACAATTCCACCTGTACACCGCTGGTCAAACCGCCCTATTCATACATTGCCCTAATCACTATGGCCATCCTCCAATCACCGCATAAAAAACTCACACTAAGTGGAATCTGTGATTTTATAATGTCAAGGTGAGTAACCACAATAACCAAATTAAAGTAATAGACACGATTGTAAAATTTCAATTAAGGGTTTGAAGCTCTTTTTGACAACGATAATCTGTAAAAGACTTCCAGGTCTCTTTATCTGATAGCTAATGGATCAAAACCATATTTATCAATCTTATCGATGGCTACTTAAAAAAAGGGTATTCGATAAAAATAAATATTACTTTTAATTTTCTATGAACAAAGGCTGTATCAATCTACGAAAAGAAAAACATTTATAAATTCGGTTTGAGCGCGAAGTTTAAGTGGATTAGTCCGAACAAAATTTGTTCTTGAGGTAAATATATGATACAAGTAGGTAAGCTGGTCTCATTTTTCCGGAGATATTAAATTTCATCTTTAAGTTGGAGGGACCATTTCATGAATTTGCTCGAAGTATCAGGAGATGCCAGAACAGCTTGCTATTGGAAAAATTGATCAATATACCTTTTTTATTTTTGTTAGATGTATATTTTAAAGCGATTAGCGGATGGGACCACGCCAAATTATAAAAAGTTTTAAACCGCAAATGCCAATACGTGATTTAATGCCCGCTTACCAACTTGATTCGCGGCTAATTTATAGTAATTTCTAGTTGTGAGCATTATCGAAAATGGTTTATGGCAGTACAAAATTTCATGCACAAAAGTAAACCATCCCCCGCCTATATCGAAGAAATAGGTTTCGTTAGCACATCTTAAAGGGGTATAATCGTATAAAATTTTAAATATATTAAACAATAATGTGTGAATGAAAGAAAATTTCTTGTTATATCAAAACATATATTTAAAAATACAAATATGAGCTACATTTAAAGGAAATATTATTTAATATCGCCATATTATGAGTATCGTCAATGTTTGGCTTCTGAAACCAGAAGAAAAAAACAATTTCACAACCGTTCAATTATATTGAGCTTTGTTAAATGCTTGCCTTGATTTAAAAATGTTGGGTGAAATAAATGTCTACTTGGGTTATCACGGAGTGAAAAACATGTTTCAGTGCGTCGCTTATCAAATCTTCATAAATTAACCGACAAACACAAAGGTGCCATTATTATGTTGATCCTTTACTAAATCCTTTCCAAGGTCTTGTTTGAATATGAAGTGAAACTTTTATTAACGGAATAACATAATAACAATTATTTCGTTTTATTATTTCTTTGTCTTCGATTTCTTTGATTTGAGAAAAACAGCAGTTTCAAAAACCACACGAGTGCTTTAGTTTTGACTAACACTCTGTATACTCGTATTATAGTGGAAGTAAGCAACACCAACTTACGTATACTTGAAGTCAATCTAAAGTTAACAAAACGTTAATAACAAATTTGTCAGCTTTATATGCCATTCTCTTCAGATTTTAATATTAATTCTAGCAAATACCGTTCGTGTGAATTGTGATCTCTTATATCAATTATTCTGTGTTTAGCATATGTTTGTTTAGCACGTCAAAAGTTTGCCAGCGATTCATCTGCATTGTACCAGTATTGTTAATGTACAAAAAAACGTAGGTTGCTGAATTATATACTTCGATTCGGTACACCTTCAAAAATCACATCGACAAGAGCCGAATTTCAATTTTTAATCAAGTCACGACAGACATTGGTCTACGTCGTGCAAAGCGGAAACGGAAATATTTATTTTTAAATTTGAGGGTTAAATTCAGCATACTTGGGTTATGGATAAGAGTTTACCTTACATAAAATACATATGCTGTTCTTCTCTATAGTAAAAAAAATATTTGTGGCTTATTTGATATTTTAGTTATGTCACTAAATGTTTTACCGAATTATACTGTGGCATTCTGTGAGCTTGTAACCTTTGACCTTTGCATTTACAATAGATACGAAATATAAATAAATATAGTTTAAAAATCTAAAAATTACGTTATTAAAGCACATTAAACTAAAAATTGAAAATGATTATTAATTATTAATATATTTTTCAACTATATTTATTTTCCATTTTTTAATTTGAGTAACATTTCATTTTTGCACACTGACGAATCTAAAATTGGTACAATGCACTGGGATCCCGTTATTTGATGTCTGGGTTCTTCAAGTTATGATCCGATTTTGACAATTATCAGAGCATTAAAAAAAGTTCCCGGAACTAAGCTCCTTCTCACTTGTTTTATCATAATTTCTGGCTTAGTTATGGCACTTTAAAGGTTTTCGATGAACGGCATTTGGGGGAATGGCAGTAGTCCGATATTGCCCATTGCAGTACCAACCACAATGGGAGTCAAATAATATACATACCAGGTTTCATTAAGTTATCTTTTTTTACTCAAGTTATCGCTTGCACGAAGAGACGAACGAGCAAAAATTGACTCAGAATTCATCTCCTCTTGTCCCGGTGGTCATTTATTTATATTTGTAAATTTAACTTTATATCTATCTGGATCAGTTTTATAGGGCAATTCTGTAAGCAGTCTCAGTCACAATTTGAGACATTTTGAGCTAAATTCTCAATTTGTGACTGTTCACAATACAGTCTCTAGTCTCCAGTAACAAAACTAAATAGAACGCTTGTGTGCCATTTTGAATATATTTTTTTTATGTTTCGTTATGTTCTAAATTAATGAAATGTAAAAGCTGATTATTCCTGTTCGTTTTCAATTGAGAGATTTTTGTGGCTCTCATGTACTGAATTACAAAATCGTCGCAAAATTTGTTTCTTATTTACAGTCTCAATTTTGAAGGCTTGTGCTGCATCACAGTGATAAGTGATCGTTAAGTTAACAAAACTATTATGCTATGTAGCAATATGTTGCGAAAGTATAATAAATCACGTAAGAAAGACTAAGTTCGGGTGTAACCGTTCATACTCTTGCCATTTGCAACTATCAAAGGCAGGGAAATATTTTCAGGGGTTTAAGGTTAATCAGTTAACCAGTTTTCACCTAACTTTATCCTATTTAGGCACAAAGAGGTGCCGTTGTAAGAAAAACACCGTTTCTAAATTTCATTGCAAGAATATAAAATAAATAAACAAACACTTATATTTAAATAACTAACATTTTACACGCCATTTCAGGTTTGCATACTATAAGGAGAAGTTTCCTGCTTGGCAGAACTCCATTCGTCACAATCTGAGTCTAAATGATTGTTTTATTAAAGTTCCACGCGAACCTGGAAACCCAGGCAAAGGCAATTTCTGGACATTGGATCCACTAGCCGAAGATATGTTCGACAATGGAAGTTTTCTAAGAAGACGAAAGCGATACAAACGGCCGCCCGCTATGCAGAGATTCCCCTTTCCAGCTGTTTTTGGGTCGATTTCACCATTTTGGATAAGAAAACCGGTGCCGTTAGTACCAGTTCATTTTAATGTTGCAAATTTTGCCAATAATCGTGATTGCTTCGATATGTTACATGCACCAACGGATGTTTTCGATGCAGCGCGAAGGGAAGAGAAAAAGTTCAACTTTTTCGCAGGTGCGGATGCCCTCGTCTATCAGAACAACGAAAAATTCGACACGATCTGTCAAAATGTTTCATTTATGAGAAAAAACGCAAACGTCCTTGGTGTAATGGACGATATCCAAAAGCAAGATAATATTCAGGACAAGTACACTAGAATACACCCAATCGTTGGATCGGCCGCAAGTTTTATCGATGAGCAAAATAATGATTGTAGTAATTTACTTCAATACAAAGAGTCCAATATGTTCGATGAAAGCGATGATTTGTCCTGTGATAGAATCGACGTCGAAAGTTCCAACGAACATGACTCCCACATATCAGACTCAATTGATAGCGTTTGTACAAATAATAGACTAGATCCACAGTTGGAAGGCGAAGAAGTCGGAAAAGGCAGTACTGCCAATTTAAAAAGAAACTCTCCGTACATTTTACTATTTGAAAACTCGGAAATTTCGAATAGCTCAACAGCCGGCGCGACCTTCGCAGAGCAGCATAAAAGTAATCACAGCTTTGCGGGTCTTAAGGAAGCACCGGCCATTAAGTATAGCGAGGAGGAATCCTACAAGCCAACGATGATACCTTTCGACTATGATAACGTTAGGTCCACAAAGCACAACAATGCGAAAGATTTTCGCATCGAAACGTTAATTGGGAATGTTGATGAAGTCAGCGGTTAGAAATATGTATCTTATAAATTACACAAACAGTACTATTTTAGCGCAACCAATGTAAATTTTTCTAACCTACAAATGTACGATATGTTTGCTTCGACAAACTCCAACCTCAAATATGTTTATGTATGCAGTAAATTTTAAAGTACGTGTATATTTCTTGAAATTGGTATTATGTAAATGTGAATGTCGCGAAACAGATTAATGTGTTATGTAAATTGTACGGTAGTTTATCAGTATGAAATCAATGAAATTTACAAATAAACGAACTATCCAGTTTTAAAATTAAAATTTCATTCACAAATAAGGGTTATCTGATTGAGAGTACTTAACTGCTTATTATATGGCAATTTAAGGCATCATAATTTTTTTTCAACAGAAGAAAGATCTGCATTATATTATACATTTGACAAAATGTTGCAGTACTTTGTCCTACTATTGAAACATATTAATTTCCTAACGTCCGTCCGTCGGTCCGTCGGTGATAGCGTCCAATTAAACTACATCTAACTTTAATCTCTCCTGTCTACATGTAGCATGCGCTACTAAATTAAGTCATACTTTCGCGTAATGCAGGAATTACTGACCGACTTGCCGTTCTTGCATTGTCATTGCAAGGATTAGAGAAGGGGTAATACCTTCATGCGCATACTGTTTGGTATATATATGAGCCTAAGGCAAGTTTTCAACCGCTTATATTCATTCTAGGTACAAAGATCCGCCGGCATTAGAAAAACATGCTTTCTCAAATTTTCAAATTCTTTATACTAGCCTTCCAAAGAAGCTCCTTTTTACTGCAATCCTATGAGCTAAATTAAAGTTCTATTTATTAATTTAATGCTTACTTGTGGCACTTTATAGGTTTTTGTTTAATGGCGTTTTGTTGGCGTCTCAGTGACTCAATTACGCTCATCTACGAACTCGTCCTTACTTTTTTACCAAGGAGCAAATGTAGCAAGTTTCATTACGATAACTCAATTGTTACTCAAGTGACAGCATGCACTATTACTAAAATATTCAAAACAATAAATATTCTATTATCGTCATAAAAAGACTAAAACATCAATATCCTATATCACAGCGGGAACACATAAATAGCCCAATCTGAAAAGCATTAATAGCACAGAAGGGAAAAAATGAATAGGTACAAAAATTTATAAAAATTATTAAAAAATTGCATACGTTTGTTCATTTCGTTATTATTTTGTACTATATCCACCACTTTTATTTATAATCTCTCATCTTCGCGGCATGCTGTCCACCAGTTTTTGCCATCGTTCCTTTGGGATTGAATACCGAGCTTCCTCAATTCCAGCAAATAAATCACCAAAATTTTTGAATTTTTGCTTTCTATTTTCATCTTGATATTGTTCCAGAAATTTTACATTTATTTCACATCCCGGCTTTGCGCAGGCCACTCCAATATTCTAATTTTTTTTTATCGCCGAGGCAATGCTTTACTACCTTTGCAAAAATGTTCAGTTTATGGGCATGAATCCAAACATAAATGGTTCCATTTTATTTTTCAGTATTTCCAAATATTAAAACTATGCCATGAAAACGCGCTCCACGCGACCTTGTGGACGATGTCGATTGGAGCCATCCTATATCTTGTTTTCGCCGCTCGAAAACACGAGCTTCCAAAATTGTGCTTCTTTGTCTATGTGGGCCAGTCGAATTTTGATGTGGCATATTGACAGGAAATGGTTTTTATTGCTAATTTGTCCAAAAAGTTCAGATCCGTTAGTCTTCCTACAAGCTTTCTGGACACGTCCACACCATATTCATCATTAACTTTGATCATAATTTTTCAGCCTGACTTAAATCGGCTTTGGCCTTCCGTACTATGTTCTTGTCAACACTAATACAGGTTTTAAGTGGTTCCGATTTTATTGGTATATTTTTGTTGACACAAGGTGGGTATTTTTTGTTGCACAAAAGGAATTATATAACATTTGGTGCATTATTTCAGCAATTTTGGCAGGATATTTTTCTTTTTGCTCATATTGCACTTAAGTGCTGGTATGTTTTCCCCTTCTCATTTTAATGAAATATCGATAATAATTTTATTTGCAAAATTATATTAAAAACATGCGATAACTTCACTCAAAATTCAAAATAAACTACGAACTTAAAAATGTGCTATTTATGGGTCCACTTCAAATCAACACTATACGCAATAAAATTTCCGCGTACAAAATCTTATATACTACTAGCTAACCCCGCAGCCGTTGTTCTGCGTGAAATTATGTGTTTTGAAATGAAAAGAAAGTTGAATTTATCATTTCATTTTTTTTTAATGTAACGTTGCTTGATAAACCACACTTTTTGGTTTCTGTTTCGATGTACAGAAAAGATGGTTTTCAAACTCGTGAGCACGGCACACAATTATATCTGACCGTGTGAAAAACATAGCACTTCCAAACTTGGCAAACCAAGTTGTGTCCTGCTGATCGTCACCTCAAATGCAATTTTCACTGGAAGCGAAAGAATTTAGAAATTCAACTCGATAATTTACGGCATCGTCTTTATTGTCAAGACGATCGATCGATTTGTATGAGCGCAAGTCTCCCGGAATTTGACTTTGAATCCTCCAGTTTAAGTCGACACATCGGTATTTTTTAAGGAATCGTAGTTACGATAATTTGGCCAATATTCGGATAAACATTTGTGATGAGTTCATCTTTTGTGAATTGATAAACGGCGAATGGAATTGATATAAAACCACTGGAAGTATCAACCGCAATTTACTCATTTCCAATTTTTAGCGATGACGATGTAAAATGTCTTTGGCAATGTTATTTTTGTTCGCTGGCTTACTTCTCCAAAACTTGCACACACCGTACCATTCACAGTACGCAATAAGTCAAATGAAGTCGAACCGCGTACATTAATCAATAGCAACCGAAGGTAGAAACAATCGTCGTTTTCGAGTGAATTGTATAAATTCGTTCTAATGCATTAGTTGATAACACACCTGGTTGGCTTTGCTTTCTGCGTAACTATTTCTTCAACGATGCATTCCATGTATAATATCAAGCTATTTCCGAATAAAGCAATGTTCTAGCAAACGGGTCACTGGCGAAAGTTGAAAAAAAAACTCGTTAATTTTAATTCTAATGCTCTAATGTATTCATGAAAGTAAATATCCTACAAAGCTCTTTAGTGCAGTTCACATATCGACCGTATCGTTCAAGACCAATAACTTCATTTGGTGAAGTAATTACAAACGTATTTTATCGATTACACCAAACTGCAATACTCAACATTGATATGGGTTTTGAATGTGAATTAGACAATAATGGTGAACATAGTACGATCCGTGTGTTGTCAACTTCGATATTCACTCTTCTAAATTGAATGCTGAATATTCTGCCATTGTCGTCTGGTGAGCGACACCGATAGAGCAGGCATCCATTATTCTAGTTTGTGTTTCCGAAATAAAACCAATTGGATAGTGTTTCGTGTATATATTGTCAAACATATCACCCGAAATGGGATTGTGGTGTCCGCAAGGTCCATGAACCATATTGGTTTCACCACTTCGTATAATACTGGATCTTTCTTTGCATCAGGAATTTCCGCAGAAATGATTTCATCCACCATCTGACGAAGAATGTGTGCGTGCGGCTAATATTTTTTTTGCTACTCAAGAGCTTTAACAGCACTACATATACAAGTTAGCACCCCACACATTCAAAAAGTATCATATGATGCATTAATATCATATGATTCAAAGCAATATACTATAACACCACTAAATCGCTGAGAGTGCGATACGTGTAGTGGCAACCTGTGGGAAAAGCAGTGTCAGCAAATTCTACACCCATTGCAGCGGCAAACGTAGGTTTAGAGTTAAGCGTAAATAATTGTAAAATTCAGTTCTTATGCAGGATTCAATAAAGGAGCATAGCTCCCGGGAAACATTTTTTTATTAAAACTAACTAAACGTTTTTTAACTGGCGCCCGAGCAGAGACCAGCGCGTGAAAGTAGTAATTGCCTGAAAACCAAAAAGTAAGGCTACGCGAGTGGCGATCGGTAGTGATTGTGAATAAAAAAGAAAAAAAGCCGGAAAATTAAAAAGTAAGGCTACGTGAAATGTGAAAAAAAAATTCAAAAACTAAATACTGTGCTAACGAGCGGCTACATCGTAACACGTGGGATTTGGAAACGTCGAGGGACCTCAGTACCAGTAGAGAAAAGGACAACCCCGGAACGTATAAGGACATCCTATGGAATGCTGGAAACCACTAGTGTAAGCTTTATAAAATATTTTATAAAGAATATTGTTACTATAAAGAATACGAAATTAAATTTTTCAACCACAAAAACAGAGAGAATCAAAAAAAGGTCTTACACTAAAAGAAAAGAAATTTAAATCGAAGGAATTTAAGTATCCGACACAAAAGGAGAGGAAAAAAGTCCTAAATTAATGTAAGCTTTACAAAAAAGTTCCAATATTGTCAAAGAAAGTGCTATTACAAAGGAAAAAAAATTGATTGACTTAAAAGAAAAAAGATGAATATAATGCCAGACACAGCTGAAGAATTATTTGAAAAACTAAACCAAATGATGTTAGATTAATGGGCAAACCACCCATCCTCTAAACCCTTCCACGCATCCTTTAAACCCTCCCATCCCTAACCCCACCTAATAACGACTCGTATTAATAATTAACTATTAAAAAATTAAGTTATAATGTATATTGTAAGTCTCTCAACCGTAGATATCCAAGTTTGTAAAACTTTAGGCAGCTCTAACGTAAAATATAATGGGAGAGTTAATAAAATAAATTTCAACAGAATTTTAAATTGTGCAAAGAAAATTTATAGAATAAAAAAGTTTGTAAAAATATAATTCGCTGCAAATATGCTTAAATAATACTGTAGTAGATTTAAGTAATGATTTATGTATAAATAATCTTTTAAAAAGTCGTTTGCCAAACATTAAGGAGGTCAATCGCCTTAATTTTCGGGAAAAATGCTTTGATGAAACAAAAAGAAGATGAACTATCAAAACCGTCAATACACCTAAAGTTTCAAACGAGTTCAAAGAATTTCAAGGGGAGACTAGTTAGCACCCCATACGTTCAAAAAGTATCATATGATGCATTAATATCATATGATACAAAACAATATAATATAACACCACTAAATCGCTGAGAGTGCGGCACGTGTGGGAAACAAAAAAAATGAAATTATTTTTATTAAAACTAACAAAACGTTTTTTAACTTACATACGTTGCTTCAAGATAAAGCCCATCGAACATAGTAACTGTTGTTTGAAAAGTCGTGCTGCTGTGAATAGTTTTCAATAATTTTTCATTTGAATAGCTGGAATAAAAAAGCAAGCGACTGGAATTGAACGATTCAAATAATTTACAAATCAAAATATTGAAAAACAAAACACACAAAAATTTAAAAGAAATTTGTATGGAAAAAAGTTAATTTTTGGAATTGTATATAGTAAGTTTGTCGCGAAGTTTGTAACACCCAGAAGGAAGCGTCGGGGACTCTATACAGTATATATATTAATGATCAGTATGTTGAGCTGAGTCGATTCAGCTATGTCCGTCTGTCTGTCTGTATATATAGAAGTAGTCCCTCAGTTTTTAAGATATCGTTTTGAAATTTTGTATACGCCATTTTCTTTTCAAGAAGCTGCTCATTTGTCGGAACTGCCGATATAGGCCCACTATAACATATAGTTGCCTTACAAACTGAACGATCGGAAACAAGTTTTTATATGGAAAACTTTCACATTTGACAAGATATATTCACGAAATTTGGTATAGATTATTTTCTAAGGCAACATTGTAATCTCCGAAGAAATTGTTCAGATCGGCTCACTATAGCATATAGATGCCATACAAACCCAACGATCGGAATCAAGTTCTTGTATGGGAAACTTTCACATTTGACGCGGTATCTTCACGAATTTTGGCATGGATTACTGCTTAAGGTTAAGGTATATAATATCCGAATTGTTCAGATCAGATTATTAAAGTATATAGTAGCTTCCATCAAATTGAACACATATGTAGTTACTATCATAAATGCACCTGTGAAGGGTATTTAGCTTCGGTGCAACCGATGTTAACGTTTTTCTTGTTTTATTTCCAAACCTTCCCCGATCCACAACGAACAACCTCTGCAAATTTCATTAAGATTGGTGCACAAGTTCTCTTAGCGTTACTAAAAAACAAACAATCATGCGTTTGTATGGGAAAAAGAAGAGTGCTGTTTTTAGGGGTTTTCCGGAAATTCTTCGAAAGAATTGGTCAAATTGGTTCAGGCGTTGTTGTGTTATGCGCTTAGCAACACATTTTGCGAAACATTCTTATATATGTATATACTAGAAGACCCGTCCACGTTTTACTGTCTCTGATACATAGGTAGTACAACTAATATCATCTATTATTTAGATTATAACTATTAGTTAAGGAGATATCACAATTTTGGTGAAGCAAGTTGTGTTTGTTTACAAAAAAAATTAATCAAAAAGCATTTCGTGCGTTAAGAAAGCATTGGTTTTTGGGGATAAAATACTGTTGAATTTGGGCTGTGCCACAGTGAAATCAATCGAGTCGAATAGACAATCAGCCTAGTGGACTTCATATTACGAAACGCTTTTCTTGCGTGGCAAGAGAAAAAATCGGCTGGCAAGGTTATGGCATCAGTCTTTTGGGATGCCCGTGTTATACTATACTTCGAATGATTACTGAGCCAGGTTTAATTCATTGCATTGTGCATTTGGTTCTATTTCACTATTCCCAATATTTAGCAATTTCATTATTTTTTAGGAAAGATCAGTTTAAATATATACACTTCATCGTTACCGTTTAAATATTGCACTGCTCTGTGCAATGCTTCGAAAATATTGTTGTATATCTCAAATTATAATAGACCTTTTTATCAACACTTCAGTTATGACGCTATATTTTTACTCTAGATATCGCGTTTGGTTTGTTATGAGTGCATTTGCATTCTTGTTGTCTCTGTTAGTTTCAAAAAACATTTTCCAGTGGATCAAATTATAAATCTAAACCATTCTCGAATCTCCTTGAACACACAAAAAACATTTCATCAAAATCGGTCCATCCGTTTAGGAGCAGTTCAATTATAAACACACGGTCAGAAGATTTATATATGTAAGTAATACAATTCCTTGGAATTTGTTTTTTAGAACTTTTTATTTCCCTTGGTAATCCCAAGGGCAGCCGGTCTCAGCGGAAGAGTGGAAATAACTGGCTACATAAGAGCGACGTTAGTGTCTAAATACCTTCACTACTTTGCCCTAACTTTAGTTGCTGCACGTTATTGGCCGCGTGACTTCTTAGTTGCTTACACTAGCAACTGTTTACCCAATTCTTTGCTGGCAATTAGGATTAGGAGCAAGGCGGTTCCCGGTTATATGGAGCGGGTTTCAATAAGATTCTGTAGGTGCGCTATGTGCCTGAGGTTTTTTATATTAACTCTTTTTAGGTGTGGGAGTGATAACAACTCGATATGTTCTGCAAAGTTAACGTGCTGCGCGGGTACTGCTTCAGGACGCGAAAGTATTACCGCATTCCAATTGCTATAAACGGTGGAGTTTATCGTAACTTCGCTTTTGAATGTTATCAAAAAGGTTCCACTAGCTAATATTGTCAAATTTTAATTTTTTATTACAGCGGGTTGATCGTTAATTAGAATTACGCCGTCATCGATCTCCTCAAGAGCGGGAACGTGGTCGGCGGATTTGGATTTGCATTCTGCGAAGTGCTGGTTCAATAGTTCTCGTACACAGGGACTTTCTTTCGAGGGTTGGCAGAAGTTTGCTATTATGGCTTCCTTGCAATTATGAAGTGGGATGTATTCTCTGTTGCATTCGGCCATAAGATTTGTTTCTAAGGAAATAATCTTTCCTTCCTGGATTACGGGCAGCAACTTTACTTTATTACAAACTCTAGCTATTTGTGGGTATTTAATAATTAAATAAATAAATTGTGTATTCTCAAATATTTTAAGTTTAGAAACAGAAAGTATGTCAGCTATACTGGTATTTGTAGAGAGCTCAGCAGCTAATATATTATTTATTTCCATGCCATTAAGCAGAATGGGGTTTATAACATTTACTTTTCCTAGTGCTACTGACGTTATAATGGTTTGTAATTCCATTATCACCGCTCTATTTCTAGCACTGACTAAAGAAAATAGATTTCCCGTGTCGATCTGCGTCCGTTTTGCCTGTGCCGAAAGTTTATTAACTGTCACCGTCAATTCCTTTATTTATTTCTGTGTAACTAAATTAATTATTGCCTGCTGTTCGTTTGCTTCTATTAGGGC
>NW_017534864.1:812796-825328 GCF_001853355.1 Bactrocera latifrons
AAGAGCTCTCGTTCATTGGTCGCATAGATTTCCTCTGTCTGAGACAGAGTTCTCGAGATCATGGTGATGGGTCTGCCGTTTTGCGACAAAACAGCGCCTATGACATGGGAAGAGGCGTCCGTTGTCAGATCAAAGGGCTGCTTGTAGTCTTGGTAAAAGAGCAGTACATCCTCTGATGCAAGAATCTTTTTAATTCTACCAAAGGCGTTAAGTGCTTCTTCATCTAATGTTATTTCGATTTTCCAAGATTGGTTAGCACCGATATTTCCATTTTCCCCACGCAAGTATTTTGTTAGGGGCTTTGTAATCGCAGAGTAGTCCTTTACGAATCGTCTGTAATAGCCGGCCAATCACAAGAATGAGCGTAAGGCTCTCAAGGATTTAGGGACAGCGAAGTCCAAACTGTCCCTGACTTTATCGGGGCATGTCTTTATACCTTCTTTAGACACTGTAAAGCCCAGAAAGTCAACGCTTTGAAAAAATTTGGATTTGTCAGCGGACACTCGCATGTTAGCGGCATGAAGTCTGTGTAGTGGCTGGTCTATGTCCTTTGCATGTTGCTCAGCACTTTCTGAAAAAATTATCACATCGTCCACGTAAACATGGCATATTTTACAGATTTCTTCTCTTAATACGTCATCGATAGAGCTCTGGAAGATGCTGGGCGGATTTTTTAAGCCAAAAGGGAGCCTACAGAAACGTACTTGCCGTTATTGACTGAGAATGCTGTTTTCTCCCAATCCTTTTCAGCTAACTTAATTTGGTGGATGCCGGACTTGAGGTCTATTGTTGAAAAAAGCCCGGCATTTCCAATATTAGCCAGAATTACAGAAGTATCCGGAACTGGATACTTGTCACTAACGGTTTTGTTGTTCAGTTTTCTAACATCTATCACGAGTCTGGACTTCCTATTGCCATCTTACAACCCAAATCGGGTTATTATAAGGAGAGCGGGATGGTCTTATTATACCATCACGCAAGAGGTTCGAAATCTCCTTATTGACAAACTCGGCTGAAGCTATGAGGTATGGGTAGCTTCTTGAGTAAACCGGAAGGTCATCGGTGGTCCTTATTGTATGATATTGGTGTTATAGGGTAGAGCTTCATTAGGGTCCGCGAAAACTTAAGCATGTTATTGCAATAATTTAAGAATATCCAACTCGCTGACATTTGTTTCTATTAATTTATTCACATCCGGGCAATAGTGATACAAGAGCCTTTCCTGTCCACCATTATAACTAAGAAACCCGTTTTTACAATCTATTTTACCGTTCACTTCGGTTAATAGGTCAAAACCTATGATACCGTCGAAAGTGTCTAGGTTGGGTAGGATAAAAAATCTAGTATTTTTTTTAAAAATGTTGATGGTACAATATTTGTCAATTTCAGTGGTGCCGTGGAAGGATTTGACTGTAAAGGTGCGGTTTGCGGGTTTGATTCCCTTTAGATCGTTGCGATATTTTATGTAACTCTTCGCGGCACCAGTGTCGATAAGGAATTTGATACCTCTTCCCCCGATTGTCCGCTCGATGTAGGGTAGGAGGGATTTTGCCATAAAAAATTCACCTAGTCATTTGCCTCGTTTTGGTATTCGACTGGTTTAAATTCTTAAAAGGCATTAAACCTGACTATAAACATAGAAGACAGCTAGAACCAAAAGAATACATTTTAAATGAGATCATATTCGCAATTGTACATGCACACATATGCATTTAAAAAAAACCGGCACAAAGTCACTCCGAAGGTGGAAAATTTTTATATTAGCTATATGAGGGCTAAGGGATATATTGGTCTGATTCAACCCATTTTTAACATACAGACAAATATAAGAGAAGGATTATCCTTTAATTTCAGTTATATATATGACGCATTGACCGACATTTTGTATCAAAATTCAATTATAGGTACCGGGGTCTAAATATTGGATTTCAACAATTTTTGGTCACAAGATAATCACTGTGGTATACAAATGTAAGAAGAATAGCAAGTACTAAATTTTGCCGAAATCGGTTGGTCGGATCCTGAGATATGAGATTTCGCCAAATTGTGGGCTCCCATTAAGCGCTTTTATACCATCTTGGTGGTAAAATTTAATGTCTCAGGCATATTTAGTTATTGATTTATCGGGCTTTTAGTAGAATGTGGAGTGAGCGGGGCTATCTTTCGGCATTTTCACACTGCCCGTAAAAGTTCTCGTAAGATTTGTACTAAGCAAATTTTAATATTGTAGCTGAAGTGGTTTAGGAGATATGTGCATTAAACTGGTTAGATACATACAGTACATGGACCATACATTCAATGTTTTGGTAATGTAAACAATGATTGCATCATTGACGGCCAAACATATCTTATAAGGCGTCTTGTTGCTCGGCGATCTGGGTGTGAGACTGGATGAAGGGTCTCGATTCGCCGCCTTAGTTTTTGTGGACGGACTACAGGACAGTATGGACGTACTGCACCCGTAGATACATACATATGTCGTAGTATATTGCAATGTCCGTGGTATTGCTGTTTATTTTGCGTAGCTCTAATGGTATATTCGAGCTGTTGAGTAGTTGTTAAAGTTCTGCATTATTGATTTGAGCGCATGCAAGTTCTTCGGATGTAATTGCTGTGTGAATGGCATCGACTCTAGATAAGGCGTCCGCAACGATATTGCTGGAACGGGATATGTGGTGTATATCAATGGTGAGCTGACCGATATAATCAAGTCGTAGAAATTGCCATGGTAAAGCGTGTTCGGGCTTCTGTTTGAATGCGTGCATTAAGAGTTTGTGATCAGTGTAGATTGCGGTGTGTCGTCCATCAAAAATATGACAAAAATATTTCACTTCTTCGTAAACTGCGTTGAGTTCACGATCGGAGGTCGATCGTTTTTGAACAGATGGTGCAAGTTTGCGACTAAAGAATGCAAGCGGTTGCCAATGTTCGCCAATAGGCTGCTGAAGCGCGGCACCAATTCCACATTCAGATGCTTCTGAAAAGATGGCCCACTCGGATGGTTATCCGGGTGTGCCAAGAATGTTGCGTTAGCGAGAGCTTTCTTGCAGTTTAAGAATGCTTTTTCAAGCGATGACGAAGAAAGTCGATGATAACTTTGACTCGTTCCGCAAGTGGTTTTATTCCATGGGCGGCTATTGTATGCCCTAGGAACTCGATTTGTTGAGACCTAGACATGTTTTTTTTGTGTTGATGACTAAGACATAATGTTGGAGGTGTTGAAAAACGATACGCAAATGTTGTGTGTGCTCTGTAGATCATTCGATATGCGAAAACGAAAGGTAGATCTCGGGTTATGGAATGGTATGGTATGGAACGTTAGTTAAGACGGCGGTAATCGCCGCACGGGCGCCATTCGCCACTTTTTTTGGGCGCCAGATGTAGAGGCTATCTGAAGGTCTTGCAATACCCAGGTTGATCATCTTTTGAAACCCAGCTTTCGCGATTTTTAGTTTGCAAAGTCTTAGTATATTCGGCAAGCAGTTGTTCAGCTGATGGAGTTTGATCGATAGTCACGCTGCTCGTTTGCGAGGGTAGACTGAAACTTTGGAGAATGTGTCCACTAGAAATTGTGTGTGTAAGTGGCGGGCTATGATGAAGAGGCGTTAATTTGGTGAGGAAGAGGCGCTTTCCGGCGCTTACGTCTCTCTGGTGCGTTTTCCGCTTGCTGGTAATCAGGTGTGCATTTTTGGGCCAGGCTGCTGGTGTCGTGAAGGTAGGATTCGAGTCGTGATTCGTTATAAGCGATGTTGCAGCTGTATTAAGCCCTCGCGAAGATTGAAGAACTTCGTGTAAACGATTCGCAGCTTCCCTTAATGCTTGTAGTTCGGCCGTACGTTGTGCAACCAAATATGCGCGCATTTGGTCGGGGATATGTGAGTGCCGCCTTGCTCTTAATACATCCTCGTCTATGTCTAAACTTCGAAGGTGTCGAAGATGTTGGGAGGGCGTTATGTCGCCGAGACACTCACCCTCCAGAAGTTGACACCTCGCTCGTGACTTTATGATTGAAGAAGTGGGATTCTAATTGCTCGCACTAGAAGATTGGCCTGCAGGGCTAGAATTGTTTCCCAGTAACATGGAAGGCATTTTGGATAATATTTAATTAATAATATGATATCAAATATAATATAAATAAAATAGCCTGGTGTCACTTTCAACGTTGTGGTACGCTATTGGTAACGAGCCGTTTATTGTAAATTCCACCATTGATCCAAGATGACCGCTACAGTCCTCGTCGGGGTCAGCAATTGTGCAGTACTAGTTTATTAAAACACTTCTGGGCGACTTGGTAACCAAAATCCAACTGGCAAATGAACTTAGTATTAACCTATCAATGTATGAATTAATAATCTGAGTGTCGCCACATATACATATAACTCTGTATCTATCTCGATTAGTTTAAGTGATACGTACAACTGTTAGGTCAACAAAACTATAATACTCTGTAGCAACTGGTTGCAAGAGTATAAAGAAGCAAACATTCGGCAATATTCATCCTCAACACAACTGGGCAAACTAGTAGCTACCACAAATAATAGATGTATTGTCCATGAAAACGGATGAAAACTCCGCTCACTCCCCATCTAATGGCACTGTTCAAAACTACAAAAAGCGCGATAAATCAATAACTAAATGCGCAAGAAACGTAAAAATTTGCCGCCGAGATGGTATGACAAGGCTTTATAGGAGCCGGGGTAAAAATGAGCGTGGCACTGGCCACTTTTTGGTGAAATCCTATATTTCGGGACCCGACCGACCGACGTTGTGAAAATGAGTGAAAGCGGACAATAACTACACATGATTCCCGTATATCACAATTTTAAATTTCACTTGATTATTTTGCGTTTCAATACACACATCAAGAAACAATTAATATAACGGAATTGAACTTTGCACGAATAATAGGACCGTAGTACCTATAGTTAACTTTTTTTCGAAAATATCGTCTGAGGTATTGTATATTTGAACTTCAGCAATAGTACTTCTCTGACAATGATATGTCTGCATGTCAAAAATGGGTTGAATAGGACCAATACTTCCATTAGCCCCATATATCTAATACATATAAAGTTAATCGAACTTCCGGGTGACTTTGTACCGCATATATCGTAATATGTGAGTTATCTCAATAAAAATGGGCTAGCGTGTTTTACTCATAACAGCGTATCTTTGTGAATAAAATGCAATAGATAAATTTGAGCGGTAAATTGGCTTACTGCCTATATAACTAATATCAATTTCGAACATCCGGTTGACTATACTTTGTATGATTTTAGTATGTGACATGCTAATAGTACTAGGTATTGGGAAAAATAGATAAAATCGGGTCGATACCACCCCCAGTTTTCTCAGTTTGGCGTTTTACACCATAAAGTGTTTTCCTGGCTTTGATTCTTGTAAGTTGCAAGAGTATGAAATGTTTGGTTGCAGCACTTCCTTACTTGTTTTAAACAAATTTATACATACATGTATAGAAGTAAATTTATTATTTAATATATTCAGTGGCAAAGTCTGAATGAATGAGGAAACGCTGGATGCATTATCAGAAATAAAAACTGAAAAGTTGAGATTTTAGAAAAAGGTTGTTTTACGAAATGTTCACAGATATATATTTTTGTTTATCTATCTATTTATAAAGTTACTTGAAAATATATCATGCAATCAGCTCTTCCATTTCTCTGCACCCAATATATCCTATATTATGATTTCCGACTTTTCACCTGTCCTTAAATATTTTAATTTGATCAAAAAGTGTGATATCTAAATGGACAAATTTGCTTGAATATTATGTGGTTTACCACCGAAAATGAATAGAATTGGTTTAGAATTCGGTCTAAACCTCATATCCCTTATATAATGAATTCCAATCTTCTGGTTGACGTTTTCCGCATCATCTCAATATATTTTATTTAGTTTCTGCAGTTAAGTTTAGTATATGTCAGATATATCTCATTTGAAGATGATTTTTGTATTATTTTCGAAGAAGGGAAGTGAAATATGGAGGGTAAAACCAAGTGACTTGTTGACTTTCAAATTAAATTAATCTGATACCAAATTTATTTGTAATCAATACCTGAAAGTATTCAGTTGAATTTATCCTTGCAAATTTCAAGAATATAACATTTTTAATTTCAACTGAACTTAGCCATCCTCCTCTTAATTAGTGGTATAAAAGCAAAAAAAAGGTATGCATAATTTTTTTCGTATAAAGCGGCTAGCAAAAACGAAAACTACAGAAAATTCTTGGAAAGTTTTGCCAAGAAATCATGTTTCTAAAATTAAGTCATACTTATTAAATTGTACTCAAAAACCTATAGTTTTAAAAATAACAGCATGCCATGCAATTAAGGCAATAATAGCAGGCTTTTGTAACTTATTTGTTTTTTAACGTGGCTGAGACAAAAACAACGGTACTCTTACCACACTAGTGGTCTGCGTTGAATAAAAAAATAGAGTGTTCTAAAAATTTTTTTTTCAAGTTTTAAATAGTTTTCGATAAATAAATTATAATGGAAACATTATAATCTATAACACTGTAATCCAAAATAATCCATATTTTGCTCATCCTGAAAATATCTCACTGGCAATGCTTTATGATAAGAGAAAAGATGTTCGAGAAAGAGCCATAAAAAAGATACTACATTATCGTGATAAAGTTTGTGATCCGACTAATCTAAGGGTTTATGATAAAAAAACACGCAATAAATTTTGAATACTCAGACTCCATTCTCAGCAAACATTCCATACGAACACTTGTTGCAGTTTACTGAGTATGATGATCCGCCGCTTCCTGACCCAGGGATTCCATGTCATACCCAAGCAACTGAGCGTTGTGTACAGCTTCTGACAACAGTTTCCCGACGCGCTATTGCAAAGAATAGAGACGATATTATGGCCGTAACTATAGAAAGTCGTACTACAACACCACGCATGGAATCCAAAAAGACTTTAAAACCTAAAAAAAACTAGAAAAGATTCTCAGTCATCAGCAAAAAAAACCAATGTCTGTAACTTGCACCACAAAAACACTTAATTTTTGGGAAACTTAATTACAATAATAAAATTTTATTTTCGATCCACCGTATTTTCCACAATTTTAGAATTTTTTTCTTAAATATGGGAATATCTGTATGCTGCATACGTAGTAGAAGCACAAACTATCGTTATAATCGATGAAACCAAGCACAATTTTCCGGATCGCTTCTTAGAAAAGTATAGTTTTTTGAGTACAATTTAATAAATATGACCTCAAAATCTAAGGTCGCTCTGCGCGAACTGGGAATTAATTTTAGACCTATGGATTCTTGGCAAAAGTTTCTTAGAATTTTCTGTAGTTTTCGTTTTTGCTAGCCGCTTTGTTGGTTTTTTTCCACCCATACAAATCGACCCGGCCTAATGCATAACTTTCCAGAAGCAAAATATATAATATCGTAAGTATTTTTTTACATAAGGCAATAATTATTTAATGTTGCTGATATCGATAATATCGAATTTTGGTTGAATCTCGTGTATATTTTGTACCAAGGAACGAAGGGAAAGTGGAAGACACTATAAAAAATATGCGAATATAAATGATCAGCGTGACGAGCAGAGTCGAAACCGATATCAGACAACTATAGGATATAGCTGCCAAACAAACTGACTGATATAACTCTTGTACGGAAAACGTTTTTATTTCGCGAAAATAATTAAACTTAGACTATTACCCAAGGCATTGCTACAATCTTCGAAGAAACTATACAAGATACGACAACTATAGCATATGAGGTGTGTTCAAAAAGTATCGCGAATTTTGAATTTTCGCGGGTTACGTATATTCGAATTTCGAATTTTTGTGGCGTTATGTTGGTACTCATGTCTCTCACTTATGCCGACAAGCTCGGTCGTTTTGAATGTTCATTTAATTGTTGACAGCTGCTTTGCTTGCACGTGTTTTGGATCGTCTTCGATTTTTANAAAGAACCTGTATCAAATTTTGTGTGAAAAACGAAATTAAGTGCGCGGATGCATTCCGAATGTTGACTGTGGCATACGGAGAAGCTACCTTGGACCGAAGCAACRYTTAWCGGTGGTACAAAATGTTCTCAGAAGGCCGTGACAAAAAATGGCTTTTGCACCACGATAACGACCCTGCTCACACGTCGTTTCTTGTGCGCGACTTTTTGGCCAAAAACAACACACTAATGATGCCGCAGCCACCGTATTCCCCAGATCTGGCCCCCTGTGACTTTATCTTGTTCCCTCTGAAGAGGCCCATGAAAGGACGACTTTACGCTTCTCTTGACGAGATAAAGACGGCATCGAAGGAGGAGCTGAAGAAGATAAAAAAAAATGATTTCTTGAAGTTCTTCGAAGATTGGAAAAATCAAGAAAATAATATTGTTATACCCTTTTATTTTACAAAATATGCTCCTGTGAAGGGTAAGTTGACTTTTTCTTGTTTATGCTCAAATTATCGTTTGCACGAATGGACGAGCAGACAGCCACCCTAATTTCAACTTGTCTCATCGTCCCGATTACAAACATTTGTGAACAAAACTATGGAGTAACTATATAGAAATTCAGAATCAGCCTTTCTATCTGGTTAATAAAGTTGTTCGCTTAATAAATTGTGCTTAAAAAACGTCAAAAAATTTAATTAGTATTTAGAGCGTTTAATAGAGTTTTCACTGTATTTCATAATTATAAATAATAAATACATATTATATATTGTTCCGGATGAGGAAGATTTGAAGGAAGTCGCAATCAGCTGCTTATGAACAACCAAATGCAACGCTGTCTTTTTGGAAAGCAATATAAAAAGCTTTATCGTACGCTAAATATATGCAACTTGTCCCGAGTATGCGCATAACGGTGGAGTAATCTATCCGTCAAAAGCTTTTGGAAAGAAGACAACTGCAAGAAAATACAAGCAAAAAGGAAGCAACACTATTGTGTACCCACAAGTATAACAATTCCATACCCACTTACCTGCTCAAAGTTAAAAAGTCGATTTTTCACACGAAAATTTATACGAACGTGAAGTGAATGGATGGCGAAAGTGAAAATAACAGTAGAAAAGGCCAAAGGACTAGGCACAAATAAACACAAACTATATTAATCAATAGTTTGTGCAGCAGTCACAATTTATATAAAATTTAAGTCCGACTCGTTGCACGAAAACAGATACTCATTTGAAAAAACTCAACCTTACGCACATACCCAGAAGTTAAGACGACTAACATCGATACTCGAACAATTCGAAGGCCTAATTATGTGGTGAAGAGCAACTTTAAACTTTAGGTATACGCGTATATTAGGTTAATCTTATAAGTAAGTAAATCCAGTAAGTGAAACACCGCTACCACACGCACATGTGTATATACCGTATCATACATACATATTATATACCAACGAGTATATTTGCTAATTTGAACGATTGTCTTTATCCAGTTAGTGAATTAAAAAGCATGAAAATTGCGAAGTAAGCAGCTCGCTTGGTCGCTCACCCCATTCCGAACGGTGCAACGAACGCGCTGTAACAGTGCATTGAATTGTACGTGGGCGACAATAATCCCTTAAATGCTGGTGCTGATGGCGAACAAATGGTCCTTGTGCATTTCCACACTCACATGGCTGACATTGCTCTCAGGTAAGACGCTCTAAAATTTCCTTAATAATATTAGCTGGCATTGATAATATCGGAAATTCCTTAAGTTACCAATTCGGTTCGGATAACAAATCTCAAAGTCCCTCACACGTACACTTTGGATCGGAATACTGAGCCTGATCCCCTGGTGCTGGATTGCGAGTACGAGGTAGAGCCGCGCGAAAAAGGATTCGTGTTAAAGTGGTTATTCAACAATCACTCCATTTACCAATGGATACCACAAGTAAAAGGGTTTGCCATGGTAAGAATTTGCTAGTTGATTTACTTGGGTATTTTAGAAATGTTATCGGTATGTAGTTCGATTTAATACAACACAATTCGATTTACACAAAATTTTACGTATACAAATGTCATGTAGATGTGTATAAAATAGAGCAAACAGTTGTTGCTTGTAGCTTAATCTGTAGCGATATGAAATCAGACATTTCAAATTAAATCCCAAATACTTCAAGGGCATAATGAAGTCCAAAATAGACACCAAAATATTCACCATGGAAGGCAGTCCTGGTGTTATAACTATAACGAAACCAGATTGGAATATGACTGGGGAATACACATGCACCGTACAAACGTTCGAATCCACAGATAAAAAAAGTGCCCGTCTTCAAATTGTTGGTATGTTTTTTGCTATATTCATATTTCTAAGCGATATTCACATACTATTTCAACAGTTCCTGAGTCCGATTTTGTGTTAGAAACGAAAATGGATGGAGAACAAAGTGTCGTAGATATAATGTGCGCGGTGCAAAATGTATTTCCCCAACCCCAACTTTCTGTAATGTAGGTGAACTCTGAATTCTTACTTCATTTTAGTTATTCAATTCTTCTTTTACTGTCCTGGTTCTTCGTAGGTTTGATACAAAGATAATAGACTCAGTTCTGACACACACTGATCAGAACTCAAGCGGTCTGTATAGTACGACAGTCAGAACGAGAATTCCGCGAGATAAGTTGGAATCGCCTACACCGATCTCGTGTTCATTTTTCCTACTTGGTACCACTTATACTAAGAGGAGAGAAACAATTTTCTATGGTAAGTAGAGGTAAGATTTTTTTTATTACATTCAAGGATTTTTAAAAATACATATAGGAAAAAATTTGTTAATGTCCAACCATCTCGACACATACACTTTTATGTGCAATTTATGGAATTGGAATCTAAACACATATACATAAAAAAGTAAGCCACACAACATCCATGAATGGAGACCCAACCCAACAATAATTGTATTACATTGATTGCATATTTTATAAAATATATGTATATGTATGTATGTATGCATCTCACACTTGAGCTATAAACGCAGAGCTAGGATATTTATTTAAGATTAATAATTCAAACAATTATTTGGTTGGGTAATCATATATTAATAAGTAAAACTCCATATTAAAAAGTAACAAAAATATTCGGTTATAATCAACAACTTAATTTAAATATTTGTAGATTACTTATAATTAGTTCAATTGATTTAATGAAATTCATATTTAGGTATTTGCATGTTTACTTTTTACATAGTTTTTTTTTAAAGTTATTATAAGTGTGATGAAAAACATGAAATTATGTCCGTAGATAGAATCTTTAAATAATATATTTATATTTGTCAACTTCACAATTAATAGTCACCAAATTCAATCAAAATAGCTTTATCATTATATACTAGTTTTCAAATTACCACACGGAGATTTTGAAATGGCTTATTTTATTATTTAGACCCTTTCCTTTTTTATAGTTTATTTGACAAATACTGCAAAAAGTTGATCAAAATTAATTGCTTCAGTATTATTGGGTTAGATATTAGACCTTTATTAAATAAAATGTTCTGCTTCAAGACTGCGGAACTTTACTTACTTTTACTCATAACTCGTGAACAGGGTACATTAAGTTGACAACGTCGAAAACCTTACAAAACATATATAATACATACATACGTATTTAAATGATCAGTAAGGCGAACTGAATCGATTTAGTCTGTCKGTCTGTAAAGATGCGCACTAGCCCCTCAGTTTCTAGATATATGTACATATATAATATATGAGAAATTTTGCAAACGTTTTTCTCTACTAAAGAAGCGTCTCATTTGTGGACTACATATATGCTTTGTATGCTGCTATGCAAACTGAAAGATCGGAATTGATTCTTTCACAAAGTTGGGCATTATTCGCAGAAATTGTTCAGATCGAGTCAATGTAGTTGCAATTGGCCGATGAAAATAAAGATCTTGTAGGAATCGAATGCATTACGTTTACGAAAAGGTTTAAAATAATGTAATTATTGCCATCAACGTTAGAACAATATGTAATTAATCTTGAAATTAAAATTAAAGATAGAACAAGATAGCTAAGTTCGGGTGTCACCGAACATTTTATACTCTCGCATCAAATACCGTATTTGTGTAAAGTTTTATTCCGCTATCATCA
This sequence comes from Bactrocera latifrons, assembly GCF_001853355.1. Taxonomy (NCBI): domain Eukaryota; kingdom Metazoa; phylum Arthropoda; class Insecta; order Diptera; family Tephritidae; genus Bactrocera; species Bactrocera latifrons. Next base: position 824,867 of record NW_017534864.1, read on the forward strand.
TTGGTTCCTAATGGATATATTATACAGAGAAGGCATCAGATTTAATTCAAAATAGCGTTATGTTTACACCCATGTTCGGTACATGTCATCAGGGTGTTGAGAAAATATTATATACCGAATTTCATCGAAATCGGTCGAGTAGTTCATGAGATATGGTTTTTGGTCCATAAGTGGGCGACGCCACGCCCATTTTCAATTACAAAAAAAGCCTGGGTGCAGCTTCCTTATACCATTTCTGAAGTTTTTTGTTAGTCGATTAACGCACTTTTAGTGATTTTCAACATAACCTTTGTATGGGAGGTGGGCGTGGTTATTATCCGATTTCTTATCCGAAATGGATAAAAGAAACGACTCTATACAGTTTGGTTGACATAGCTATAGTAGTTTTCGAGATATGTACAAAAAAGTTAGTAGGGGGCGGGGCCACGCCCAATTTTCCAAAAAAATTACGTCCAAATATGC